>NW_009259047.1:775189-779071 GCF_000687185.1 Egretta garzetta | reverse complement strand
TATTCGGGGAATGCTGTCCCTTTAATTGAACGGGCTAGGTAATTAAATGGCACTTTTCCAATAGGACGTGCTAGGTAAATCTAATAGTTGGTTATTTAATATCACTTTGAAGTCTGCCCACTCAAGCACAATGACAGCGCAGGAGCATGTGAACTATTAGCTAGGAGAGAAGAAGAAAAAAAAAAAAAACAGGATCTCAAAAATTAATTAAATCGCATGCAATTTAGGGGGAACGTTTATCTTGATTTGTCATAACAGAATTAATTCAAGGCCTCCAATTCACTTGGGGGCAGATCTGTTACTCTGAATTAACCAAGCGTAATTTGGCTGGTTTTTTTTTTTTTTTTTTTTTTTTTTTTTTCTCTTTTTCCTCCTCCTTCCCCTCCTCTAATGCAGCACTTGCCATTATGCACAGCCCCCCTTTTAAGTATCAATAGCTTCTGGTGCTTTTAAGGTGCTTGGTCTCTAGTTATTCTGAAGTACCTTTAATGGACTTGGCTCCAGGCGTAATTTCTGCGTTGCCTTTCTTTGTTGCATTTAATATAGCTGGTGCAGAATTTAGATTAAATCTAGGGAACGTAGAGAAACGCCAATCGCTTCTGGATCAGTAGGTCTGGATGCGCGTTTCGCTTTGCTAGGGCTTGGATATGTATTTGTGGGCACAAACGTGCACTGTGTTGCGCAAGAACCGGAGCACTCGAATCTGTCTCCGCAATTTTGGAAACAACTGGAACCTTATTTTGTTAGTGTCAGTTGCTAACGATGTGTTTCTGCTGATAGTGAATTTGGAGCAGCAAGATGGGAAACTGGGCTGAAAAGATTTCTCGCTGCTTCTGTTCCCACTCTTGGTGAAAGTTCTGAAAAAAAAAAAAAAAAATACCAAAACCAACCCCCAAAAAACCCAACCCAACCCCAAAACCCAGGAGCGTTTGTGTGTCTGGGGGTGTGGGGAATGCTGGTTGGAAGCACAGGGTGGTTAATTTAAGGTGGCTCAGTAAAATGCTGCTAAGTGTGGAAGGGGTGCCTTGTTAGGGAACCTCTTGATGTTTGTGATTGATTGCATTGCCCAAATGTTGAAATATTAATGACCTTCTTGGACTGAGGACCCAAAGAGGAAACTGCAACCAATTCTGTCATCACAATTAAAGAGTCCCCTGGCTTTAATTAGCCTGACCTGGGGTATCTCTACCCATTGCTGCAGTTAAAGAGAAAAGAGCCCATTAAAGTCCAGTCTGAGACCGATAGCTACTTAATTGAGCACCTAAAGCCTCAAGCCTTTTAAATCAAATACTGTCCTGGACAGTCCCCCTGGTTAGATAATTAGCTCTCCAGCCTCTCAGAAACCATGTGAAACAACTTTTTCAGTAAAGAATAGTTACTGTGGAAGGCTTCCTTTACTGGTGAGGAGGAATAACATTTTTTTTAAAAGATAAAACCTTTTTCCTGTTAATGGTATTACAGAACAAAACCATTCATAACAGCAGAGAAGGAAAAATAAGCCGAGTTTTCCTGGTAAATAATAGAAAACAGCGGAAAGGTGTTCTGACTTTGCAAGTAATTTTTAGGAATTTTAGCAGAAGATCCAGCAGAAGTGACTTCCCACAACAGGATTGTTCTGGGAATGTGCTTAGGGAGAGCCCAAGATGCGTGGAAAGCCTCTGGATTAGTTTGACTCTGTTTTTTAGGATGCACAGACATTTCGAGGTGTGTGACCGCTTCTAGTCAGGGAGAATTGTGTAACAAATGAATGCCTAACGAAGACAAGTGGTGCGATGTGATCGGTGTGCCGGGAGCCGTGTCTTCAGTTGGGTGGTGCAATTCTACAGGGGGGGAGGGGGGGTTTGCGAGAGTCCGCGCGCGGGGTCCCGAATCCCTCCCCGGGGGATGTTGTCTGTTCATCTTCGCCTTTCTTCCTCCACCCTGCCCAGCAGTGCCCTTGTCGCCACCCCCTCACCCGAGGATTTGGGATCTTTGCTCGAGAAACGTTAACGGCGCCTTGCTGCCTGCTCTCGCCGCGCTCCCCGCGCACCTTCGCTAGGTGCCAACTTCGCTCCTGGTAACAATGGAGGAAGAAAAACGCGTATCGTAAAGCTTTGGAAGTAACCTCAATACCTCACGTAACTACTCGGATACTGGGGCTGATTTAGAAGATGCCCTAATAATGGACCCTCAGTTTCCAGACAGTTTTGTCCCTTCGGCTGGAGGTCCTGACAATGTATTAGTTCAGCTTTCCCTTTGTAACCACCGTGATTCGGCAAGACCGTGTCAATGT
The DNA here is from genome assembly GCF_000687185.1 of Egretta garzetta. Taxonomy (NCBI): domain Eukaryota; kingdom Metazoa; phylum Chordata; class Aves; order Pelecaniformes; family Ardeidae; genus Egretta; species Egretta garzetta. The sequence goes on along the minus strand of NW_009259047.1, from coordinate 776,799 downwards.
GTCGTGGATCTCAGACTAATTAGTTTTGAAATGGAGTTTTGATTGAACTCTTCAAATCGATGCTGCTGCAAAATTTGTTTCTCAGCTTCCTATTAAAAGCCATCTTAAGGGGCAGTTTTACTACTCTCTCTGTCGTTCAGTCGATACATTTAATAACAACTTACAGGCTATTTTCAATAAAGTGGCGACAGCAAATTAGTAGTTTGAACATGACAAGCCTCCTCTGCAAGCTCAGATTCTGAAAATTCAAAGCAATTATTTTTATACGGAGGCACACTGCAATCATTCAGATTACGGGTATTCTGTTGTAATGTGTCTCCTAGGTTGACACAAACAGAATTTTATGACTTTATTTGGACAGGAAGGAGATGCAAATATTAATATTTATTATGACACCAATACGCTAATTTGTAAATCCTATTACTGTGTTTTACATCGTGCAGAAAAGTGGGTCTGTGACCCCGCCAGCTAGTTCAGTTTCCTTTTTTGCTGCGGAATGATTGTGGTCGTCTTTATAAATATTTGTGTGTATTAGGGAGGCGCGCAAAAGCAAATAAAGGTTTTCTAATTCTAGCTAACGCAGCCTGCAGAAGTAGAACTCAATAATCATTATTGTATTGTATTTCGAATCGATGTGTTGTGCCTTTAAATGGATTTGAAGAATTATGTATATATTTTTCTTCCCCACGATTCTGCCTGTTCCCCCCCTCCCCCCGCTGCGTGTGCCCCCCCCACGGCAGATGTTGTGGTCTCATTTGATTGCATAGGAAAACTGCAGTGATACAGCAAACACCCAGAGAGATATGATGACAAATGGGTCCAGATCCCGGTAAATTACTTTCTGCTCAAATCGAAATTTCATTCAGTTTGTTGCTAGCAGAGATGAAGTAATCTAAATTGTGGACTCAGGAGCAGATAGAGGGAAGTTGGAGCAAGCATTTCATTATCAAGAGAGAGAGAAGGTTAGGATGAAAGAGATGAGCAGAGGCAAATCTAAAGTGTTGACACCATGATTGAAAAGGTTAACCCATACACATTATATATCAACCTGGATAGCAGAGAGTTTCTAATGGAAACTCTGCACTGATGGAGGTTTACTGGAGTTTCAATACACTGAGCATGATGTCGTCTTAGATATACAATCAAATCCTCTTAACCCTTTTGATGACTCATATCTCAAGATATGATTAAAGTACAAAAGAGTTCTTCATATAATTTCAAGGACACAATGCATTTAAACTCCAGTCATGAATTGTATCTTTTTTTTTTTTTATGATGAACCCAGTAATCTGATAAAATGCGTGTAGTACAGAATGGTTTGTGTTTCTAGAGGTGTAAGTCAATATTTCTGATTAAATCCTGTGTAACCACATCCAAGGTAGGGTGAAGCTACCAGTTGTTACACGAAAATATACTTTTTCTTACGATGACACGTAAGCAAGTTGGAAGACGGGGGTCGGAAGTCGAAAATAGTTGTGTAATAAACCCTTGCAGTGATGCGCAAAAATGCTCAGAGCCTCCTGTGTTTTAAATTATTCATGATCGCCACCTCTGTTTCAGGTTATTTGGAAATAGTGGTGCTTGCAGTGCCTGTGGACAGTCCATTCCTG
>NW_009259047.1:762803-774890 GCF_000687185.1 Egretta garzetta | reverse complement strand
TCTTAAGGTGAGGGGGTTTTTCTGCTCTGTATTTTTTTTTTAGGAGCTGATTAGTAGCGCCGTGCTTCTTTAGTATAAAATCTGCATCTGCTTATGAATGAAATGCAAAGCAATAACGAGAAATATGAGCCTATATTATAAAGCTTCCCTTAGCGTGTAGCTTTGTTCCCTCGTAATCGGAAAAACTGTACTTGAGTTATGTACTGCACAGTCCCCACAGGTAAGGCCGATGCCATATTTGGAGGTGCTGGAAACCAAGCAGCTCCATATCTCAACTGCACTTGCAGTCTCTGAAGTGTAATTTTCAAACCTGCAGCATACTTAATTCGCGCTGTAGTTTCACTTGCTGTCTCTTTCCTTTTCCAGTGTTTTACATGCTCTACCTGCCGGAATCGCCTGGTCCCCGGAGATCGGTTTCACTACATCAATGGCAGTTTATTTTGTGAACATGATAGACCTACAGCTCTCATCAATGGCCATTTGAATTCACTTCAGAGTAATCCACTACTGCCAGACCAGAAGGTGAATACTCAACAATTACTAATAAGCTTTATTAGAGCTAAATGAAGATCAATTTCTTTTCATTCTAATAGCGGACATTCCCCGCCCCTGCAAGGAGACCTTTAAGTAACTGAACTTACCTTAAGTAACGTAGGCACAGGGTACGGGGAGAAAATACTAACCTTTTAACTATGAATGACCCATAGGGCGAGCCAGTTTATTTTGGTTTGGGCATGTGCATCTGTACAGCTGTTGAACTCCTTATGTACCAAGCAAAATGGAGAGCGTACGTTAATACAAACTCTTAACAAAGAGAAGTATTTTATTTTATAATCTCGGAAATTAAGGGCTACGAGAGAGCAGGCTTCTGTGGGAGGAAAATTAGAGCCTTTAATATGGAAATAAATGTCTTGTGAAGAGAAGGCTCCTGAACTAAACTGATGTATTTCACTTTAATACTAAGGTTCTAGTTGAGGAAGCATGCTGGGGTACTCTTTCAGAAGTATTTTCTTGCCTGTTTTGTATGTCATAACTCAGATTTAAAAACCAAAGTGCTATTTTCTTATCGCTCCATAACACTAATAGCTCAACTAGAGATTGTATATCTCTGTGGTTGATAGCTCTTGGTTTCTAGCTAAATGAATAAATAATGACTGTACAAATCATACAGAGAAGAAGAACAAGAAGAAAAAAAAATTCCTGATCAACAGTTGTCCTGTAACTCTGAAACTAGATAGTTTTAGATCTATTTTAATCTCCTTAATAAGTCCTAAAGCTATGCAAGTGAGTGCATTTTGATAACTGCTGTGCCTAATTTGTAACAATTACTGTCAACCTTGAGTTAAGAGACTGTTCATTCCACCCTGGTCCAGAAAAGAGTGAATGTATGACTCTTGCACATAATTTTATTCACATCATATTTCATACTGATTATGTATTGATGACATTGATTCATTTACTCTTTACAGCGCCACTTGCATGGATATTAAATCTTATTGACCACAGATGAATTTTAATTTCAGATTGGTGATAGATTTTTCCATCAGCTCTGATAGTATATTTGACTTTTTCATCATTAACCCAGGCAATCACACAGCACTGAGTTATTGCAATGAAACAAAAAGTGCACACTTCAGTTGGTAATTCTTTATAGATTTACAATAGGAACTTCATTAATGTCGGTAAGGATCACAAAAAATAACATTTATCTGCAAATAGGAATTTGGAAGATTAAAAAAATCTGGGACAAATGCTAGGCTGATCTATTCTGTAACGTACAGAATATTTTTTAGTGCTTTTACTTAGTGGAGAAACATGTCCAAGAAAACACAAACGGGTTTTTAATTTCCATGATTTTTTTTTTGTTGTGTTGCCACATTTCAATATCCATGTTTGCTTTTTTTTTCTTGTGCATAAATTTACTGATTAATTTTAAGTATTCTTTCAAGCCTTACGCAGTGAATGTAATTACATCAAAATAAAACATGGACCTTTTTTATTTACTTAATTTGTCAATCGAGGTGATGAGAGAGTTGAGTACAAAAGTCCTATGTAGTCAGGCAGAGCAAAGATAATTAAGATTGGAGAAGAATGTGCAGCCTCTTCTCAAGGAAGTACAAATACAGTTAAAGATTCATAGATTTATACTGTTGTGAATTTTAATGAAACAAATCTGTAATAGAGACTAGCTAGCAGTGAATCTGTTAAGTGAATATTTGTAGGCACCCCATTTCAAAATACAGGTAAACCCATTCATCTTTATACACCACAGTAAAAGGTTTACCATGCTGAGAGAGTGGTTTATCCACTTGTCTTCTACGAATGTAAAGTTTAATGTAACTTCAAATAGGTGTCTAAATTGTCATTTAGTTTTATCAGTTTCTTACTATGCCTTAGCAAAACATAAAAATGATTTAGTTGCAATAAAAGCAGTAGACATGATGAGGAACATAGAACATGGAAAAGAGAAGTAAAATTGGACTGGGCTTGCAGAGCTCGCGGCTGTAGGCACCTGGTAGAAGCTAAGGCAGAGGAAACAGCGAGAACGGGTTTTTATTTGGGCCTGCATGGCTACAGGCAGGGATGAGGCAGAGGAAGAGGTACTGGGGAGAGGACTGGGGGGAGAGATTATAGCTTGGGGTTTTTCTTTCCTTTATAATACCATTTCTTGAGAAAAATGGCATAAATTCTCCTACTGGTTTTCAAAGGGGAACCGCGGAACACCTGGACCCCAGAAAACTGAAATAGAGCTGAGGAGACGAGTTGATAATTCATCGACTTGTCAGGTTTCTGGAGTTTTGGAAGCTGCAGGGGAAGGTGCCAAAAGAGTCGTGTTTTGTACGTTGGCTTTTTAACAGCCTGAAGATGTTCACATCCAAGATGTTTTCCAGAAAGCTGCGCGTTTCAGGGCCACTAATTACAAATGTTCTTCTGCTATGACAGAGTTGGCTGTAACAGATACTTTTTATTAAACATTAAAGATCAATCAGTCTCCAGGTTGTTCTACCGCTACAGCTTATAGACATAGCAGACTATTCCACAGGCTTTTTTATTAAACTGAAGAGATTGAGACATACTCCCAGCATTAAAACAGGGTTTTGTTGCATACGTGAAGGCGACGTTTAGGAGCTCGCTGTTGTCTCAGTGTAGTTGACGGGTTAATACCTACTGGTGATGGGTGCAGGCAGAAAGGGTCGCATGACCTAACTTTGTTTAAAAACTTGATTTTCTTTTTAAGGAGGCAAATGCAGTGATGTTGGCTAATCCTGCCTTGTGCCTCCCCGAGGCAGTTCACACATGTAAATGGTAACTTCCCATCACTGGATATGTAGTTTGGGGGGAAAAAAAAAGCCCCAAACAAACCCAAACCTGTTTTCTCTAAACTCAGTCCTGCTTGCCTGCAGAATGCAGACTCCTAGTTCGTGACGTCCTGCGTGCCGTTTCACGTGAAGGGGCTGTATTGTCAAGAATTCTCTGACGCTTTTTCGGTAGTGGTAGTATTCCTGTAGTATTTCCTCTTTGCAACGGTATTACCACCTCCCAAAGGTGTAAATTTTCCACCGGTTGGCAGTGTTCATAGCAAACGCTTGGCCTCAGCTTCTATACTTTATTTAAAAGTATGGGTTAGATTACGTCTCTCAGAGAAGATCTTAAAAAATCTTCTAGTTTACATATCACTCAACAATTCCCTTGTAGTTACATAATTGGTGTTGTCTGTGTCCATAGTAGAAGATATTTGATGCTCATTTATTAAATATGCTTGCTGGCTGCTCCCTAATCTTTGTTCTGGACAGACAAATTACCTTTCTCACACTGAGCTTCAGCTCTGGGGAATTAAACCTCCAAGCCTCTACTACTTTAATTAGCTTGAAAGTGGGGGGTTGCAGTTACTAATAGACCTCAGGCTTTTAGTAACTTAGAGAAAGGGTGAAAAAAGAACTTCCTGGGAAGCGCAAAATGTCATTTAAAAACCATAAAAATCTAATATATATTATTTCATTTTGGTAATTGCAAACAGATTGTATTTGAAGACTATGGATGATCATTTCTATTTTATCCATGAAAGTTTAGATTTTTATTGAGTGAGACACTTTTAATTATCACAATTCATTAACACCAGTGTGAAAGCACATGTTTGACTTCATATATTAAAATGTTTATGTAACATTAACTAACACACCAGATGAGGAATTTTAAATGGGGGGGAAAAATCCTGAAATATCTATATTTAGCTCTTGTGCAATGCAGCATATTAACCAAAGTTGCCTTGGGAGGATATTGGCTGTACTTCTTATTTGCTTTACACACTATTTCTTCCAATTATAAGATCATATTACTGGCTTCTTCAAAGGCATGGCATAATGTTTCTTCCCTTTTAAAAGGGGCCCAGAAAAACCACCTTATTCACTGTGCGATTTGTTACCAGAAAGTACGCTTCTTTATTGCTGTCGTCTCTTCTTTTTTTTTTTTTTTTATTTTTTTCCTTTTTTTCCTCCCTGTCTGCTCTTCTTAGTAGTGAAACTGCGGAAAATGTTTGCTTTTTGCTATTTGAAGTTGAAACGTTAGCAGTATGAATGGATAGTGTAGAAAGCCTTAATCAAGTCACAGTTGGAAAGTAATCTAATAAAAAAGAGATTAGTGAATAAGGAAAAGACAAAAGCAGTCATGTTGTAGTTTCCTATCTCAACTTTAGTATTCTAGCTAAGATACCCATTTTTATTTCTTACAGGTCTGCTAAAAGGTCAGAGTAATGCAGAATGCGTGCCTTCATCTCAAATTTTGTTCATCACAGATGGATCCCATGTCTCCAAGTAGACAAGTCACCTTTGTAGCTAGCATCAATGCCAGCTCCATACCATTGCACCTTCTTTATTCTTGATTGCCCTTCCCACATTTATTGGTGTATTAAAATGACTGAATATGAACATTAAGGACTCCATGAACCTGGGCTAATGGGAGACTGTAGAGAAAATGAAAAAAGATCCACCGGAGGACATCTTGGGGGGGGGCGGGTGGGGAAGATGACTAATGAAGCTAATTAAAAGAAGCATTGAAATCTGCTTTCTACCCTCATTAACAATTAGCAGGGCACTGGCCAGTTTGTACCCTGTGTTTTACCTTAACAACATTCTATTTGCTCTTTGTATATTTAAGTGTTGTAAGGAAATGTGTTTCAATCAAACTGAACATGAGATAAAGATGTGGCTTTTGTGATACTCTATCACAAACACTTTTATTGTATCTCTGTAAAATACAATGTATGTATGCATGTAAGTGTTTTTGTCCTAATGTTGCTACTTCCCATGGCAAAAAAAAAAAAAAAGAAAAAGAAAAAAAAAAGTCAGGCTCATAGCAGCTACTGTGTAGAAATTTTCACCTACTTCTAATTTGCTGAATGAAGAAAAATCTTTTATTTGTGATATTTTCAGAGACATTTGCTCTAGTATGGTGTATTTAAATAATAAAAAAGTAAAACAAACAACAGTGAATTGAGTATGGGTGTTAGAAGCTTCGCTTTTTTAAAAAAACCCCTACATTCAAAACATTATTCTGAAACTCTCTCTTAGATAGTCATTACCTTAATTATATATACACCTACCTTTAAAAGTAGCTTTTTGGTTTGGACGGGGGTTTTTTATCTTATGCCAATAAGGAATCTGTGAAACTACTTAACCCTGTTACTTTGGGCAGGGATACAGAGCACTACTTCAAAATGATCTTTATTTTTCATTGAGATTCTTAATTCTGGTAACAGCAAATTGCAGTGAATTACGGTAGGCATGTAGGTACTGTGGTCTCTCTAGCCAGTTCCCTTCCGCAGAACCGTCTGTGTTAGGGGTGTGCATGTGTCTGAGTGTGCAAGCACGAGAGTGTATGTATATGCCATAAGAGCTCGAAGAATAATAAAATAAAAACCAACAAAAAGGTCTGTACCTCATGCTGAGCACTAGAATATGGGATTCATAAAAAGGAATACAATAGTTATTCTGAGCTGAACAACACCAAGTTGTGTTTGCTGTGGTAAGGGACTAACTTTTCAACACTGCTAATCTTAAGGAAAGAATAACCCCGTTTCCCAGGCTATTTCCCAGAACTAACTGATCTCAAATAGGAGCCGTTCTCTGAACGCAACCAACCAACGCAACCAACCGCTGAGCTTAGAAAGGGAGCGACTTCATTTAGAGGGGTTTTCCCATCAGCTGCTGGGTGGTAGAGCTGCGCAGAATAATTTTGGGGGGGGAAAAAAAAAAAAAATCTGACATTGTGTGTTTGCAGCAAGAATGCTAGCACCAAGCTATGGCTGTGCATCGTGTGCCTTCCGTCAGGGAACTGCAAGCGCCAGGAATGTGCTGCTGCAATTAATAACAAATCAATATTAACAACTCCTCTACTTTTCTAGGAGACTAATTCATTTGAAATACATCATCATTATGTTCTCTTCTTTAATTCTGTTTTTGAGAAGGTGTTCACTGTTCAGCCTGTTTGGTTACGGAGTGAGCTTGACTTATTTTTGTTGTGATGCTGATACACAAAAAGCTGATTTATAGATTTGTCTGTCTAAACAACCAACAGCAGACTTTTTTTTTTCAGATTCTACTTCTTGACCTCCAGTATGGTGGCGGTCTGCTGAATTTCTTCTTTTAACACTTCAATGCTTGAGGAAAAATAGGATTGTCGCAGAGAAAAGAAACTGTCGTAATGTTACAGTGTCAGACAGTAAAGACAAAGACTACTTGCGTAACATAGAAAGCAATAAAATGAAGCTATGTATGATTTTTTTAATTAAATGCCCTTACATGTTTTTTTAAATAAGTTTCTAAGCTTTTTGATCTGGCATTAAAGTCTTTAGGTAGAGTCCTGCAAATTGTGCTGCTTTAATACCTTTGAAAAGACACTTGAAGTCACATGAATATAGAATTCAAGTATTAGTGAGGCTGCAGACATCTTTTTATATTCTTTCGGTATAAGCACTCAAGGTACAGTGTTTAAATCTAACATGTACAGATTTTCGGTTGTCCAATATAACCTAGAAGTGCTAAGAAGATAGCTAATAACTTCTGGCAAGCAATGTAGTATAGCATTTAGTGATGTAGAGGTTGAAGTTCATTAACGGCTTTAAATAAACTATTATATGAGTCGTTTGTAAAGCACAGCTACCTATTTAATAGCTTACTTTAAAAGCATTTCTTAAGTTGCAGACCTATAAGATTACAAATGTCACTCATGTTAGCATAATCCACATGCAAGCGATGAAGCCTCTGCTTTGATGTGCTAAATTGGAGGAGGACTAATGGAGCTATGAATATACAATAGAACATATTTAAGTAGTATTCTTGCTTTAGGTGAAACACTTTCTTGAAACCAGAGGCATTTCAGACAATAAAACAGGCTCTAATGGGGACGGTAGGTGTGGATAGAAGGCTACTGGAAACACTTAGATTTGTCCTTACGTGAAAAAACACTTTTTTAGGAGATCGGTAAGGAAAAACGTGTACTTGTTCACCTTTTATCACATGCATTTGCTACACCGAGGCTGAAATACACCCTCTGCATTTAGTGCTGCTGAAAAGTCATACAAATAATCACTCAGTAAGAGCTTCCCTCACTTTCAAAAATGAATGCTGTTAAAAAAAAATCAGAGGAAATATTACTAATCTGAAATCATCCTCGTGAACCTGGATAAAATGCTCTGTCTATACTGCATCTAAACGTCTCAATCATATAAATTGTCACTCTTATTAATGAAACAATTTTGTAAAAAGATTGCCCTCTAAATGGGTTTAATGTTTTTACCTATCCAGCTGTCTAGTTACGAGATTTACGCATCCTGGCAGGCAGTGGGACATTAAGCCTTTCCAAACCAAATTCTGTTTGCAACAAGATACTGTCTTTTCAGTCCTACATGATTTATCTTTAAATATTTTAACAGGTTATGCAGTATCTTATGAAATATAAAATGAGAATGTCTTACCAAAATGAAGCCTATGAAATTAAGTCACTTCTTTAGAATATTAACCACACTGGGTTTGTCTCCCTTTTTCCCCTCTTAGTTAGTGCTGATAGAATTGGCATCATCTAATTTTAGGATAAATACTAAAAAAAAAAAAAAAAAAAAAAGAAAATCACATACTGGCATAGTTTGACTTGCTATCAAGTACTGTCAGGCATTTCCAAAGATCATTTAAATTTAAATTTTTTAACCAAATTCTTTGGCTGGTAGTTATATGTCAAGTGTGAGGCTTTTTGCAAGGATCTATGTTCTGAACAGCTCTATTAAAATAACAAATAAAATGGAGATCGGAACATTTATGTATGTGTATATATATATTTTAAGTCTTGTATTTCTTCAGTGTGACATTACGTGTTCCAGGTCCGATTTCGCTGCCTGCGCCTCCCGTAGGTGACGTACCGGATAACCATTCTTGCCGCTTGTTACTTTTAGTACCAGGTGTACGTATGCCTATTGTCAGTCCAGCTAAGCCACAGAAGAGCTTATTGCAATTAAATAGCAATTTGTTTCTATGAAACTGCAATTAAAGTATTACTGATCAGCCATTTTAGATTGGCAGTGCTTTGACTGCATGTTAAACAGTGAGGAGCCCTCGATTTGTTTCTGCGGAGGCTGAGCCGCGAGTCACAGTGAAGTGTAACACGCTCACCTGTGTCCCTTGTCAAGTTGAAAGTATGAGTCCGCGGCGAAGCACTCTGATCTCATCACGAACATGCTGAGAGCAATGACAAGTCAGGGCTGATCTCTGTAAGTTGAACTTGCAACTTACAGGACCTGAAGTTATTACTGTTTTCTGTTCCTGTATAAGCAGGGATGTGTACGCTTCCTACAGGGGATGTTTTCAACTTCAGATTGATTCTGTTGAGAACGGACTGCAAGTTGTGGGCCGCAAGCCAATAACGTACTGCAGGTCCTGACTTGTTAGAGCTGTGTAAACAGGGCTACTATATCTCCTTAATCACAACTAATAAAAGACTAGAAGAAAGCAATCAATTACCTTATAAGTTGGATTTTTTGTTTGTGTTGTGTTTTTTTTTTTTTAATAAAAAGCAGAAGTTTATCTGACACGGCTATTATTTTCACACTTGTACAACAGATGAGACAGTTTAAAGCAATCCGATCAGCTTACCTGCGTGCGCCCGGGGTTTGCTGGTGACTGTTCGCCTGTGACATTCCCGGGAAGCCGCGGTGCTCCTGCCCCCGAGCCTGGCAGAACCCGCCAGCCACCGCCTTGGGTCCCCTGCCAAGCTTGTAGCCGTCCGTGGTTGACTTGAAATCTGAAATGTAAATTTTTGGTGCAAATTAAAAACTTGTTTGTCAGAACTCAAAGAGGAATTAACTTTGTAGTGGTAATTATACTTCTTAATTATCACCATACTTTTAACAAAGTCTGAGACATGTTAACTTTAGTTCCTGCATTTTTGCACAGCGGAGGCTGTAGACATCCTCGTTCCTTTGCCAGAGGGGATGACATCACACCTGTGGCATGCATGAGATAAGCGTCGCTTCATTTAGAAACAGGTTCCTGTGTCTCAGAGATGTTCCTTGGGGGGGTGAAATGGCTTGGGTCCTAGTCCTGAAGTGTGACCCGTCGGGGTAGATGAGAGCTGCTGAGCAAACTGCTGCGTCAGGCGGTAAACGGGTCGCACACGCGCCCGCGTGCCGGCTGAGCGGCGGTGCGCGCCCAGCTGGTGCAGGCTCTCAGCCCCTGGCAAATGGCCGGCAGAACGCCTGTGCGTAAGCCTCGGTGAAACTGGCCCAGCTGACAGTCATGCACCCGCAGTAGCTTGGCCATATGTCTGAGCCCAAGGCCTGAAAAAAGTCCTGTTTACTGGAGACAGGCGCGACTATGTTGAGGATTTTTTTTGGTTTTTTTAATCCCTCCCAACGCAGTTGCGTTCTGTTGTTGTGTTTCTTTTAACAGTAGTTCTAGCATTAAGTTCACAGAAATGTTTTTGGCGTGCAGGAGGCTACACAGTTCAAGGAGGAGGCAATAGGATTGAAGACGGTAGCTGGGGATTTAAGCCTTAGTCCTGCCTGGTGGCTCATGTTGCTTTTTTTTGCCCCTGCTCGCCTCTAGCTTGGCCATCAAAGGGCAAGCAAGGCCCTGGCACCACAAGGGCTGGAGGATTTTTAATGAGGCCTCTCAGTGCTATGGTATTAAAAGTAACAAATTGCAGCATTTTAGTGACAGGAAAAGCATGCGCAGGCGACACGACGATGCGTTTAGCCAGGTCAGAAAAGACTTGAAGTCCAGACTTAAACAAGAGTTGTCCCCTTGAAAAGGGCCTGGGCTTTCAAACAGCAAAGCACATGCACCCAGGAAGGCTGGAAATTTTAATAGGTGCTGAGTAACTCTCGAACAATTTGAGCTTAAACTTTTCTCATATTCATCATTCTAATACAGGCCTCATAGGCCATTGTGCCATTTTGTCCCCATGTGTAATATCACTCCTACATTTTTGTAATCATTTTATCTGTTTAAATCTGTTCCCTGCTACATTAGATGTTCACCTCAGCTTACAAATGCTGAGCTTGACAGTTGATTATTTTTAAATGATTAAAAATGTTAAAAAAAAAAATATTCCTTTTTAGGATTTTTTTATTCACCGCTATATATTTAACTTTTAAAAAGCCAAACAAAAAAAAAAAAAACCCTGATCAATTTTGTTGTCACAGTCCTACAAACCATAGCATTAAGCTTGAAACAGTCTTGCCCCAAAGGAACTCTTTTTTTGAGCAAGAGAGTGGAGAGAAAATGGGCATTTGAAACGAGTTAGACCTTGTGGTTGGGTCCTGGACCCAGGAATGTGCCCGTGAGGAGGGAGCCGTGCTGCCGAGCACTGTGAGGTGGGCAGCATGAAAGGAGCCCCCGCAGACAGAGCCTGCCCCGGCGCTGTTCTCGGCAGCGGTGGGTGGCGAGTGGTCCCCTCTGGTGCTCATCATCGTGTCCTTGGCTCTTAAGGCAGTGGTGGCTGCTGGACAAGCCGAAGCTCTCCGTGCGCAGCCAGGTTCCTCTGCAGCTAAACCAGACAATGTTTCTTTCTCGCATTGTTGGAATACGCTGTTAATTACATTTTGAAATATCCATATACTTTTCCTCTTAAGGGATCTTGCAAGCAAGCTTCTCGCTAACAACTTCTGTGGTTCGCCATAACCTCTCAGAATAATCATCGGTTCCATTGAACTTATGCCAGTTGTTTTGTTAAACTAAATTGAGAGAACAGGGCCTATATTCATTCTCGAAAGGCAAGAGATTGCCCTGTGATTTGGGGAAATCTTGATTGCTTACAGAAGAATAAATGAACAAGGCAGATATTAACTTTACACCTGACTTCAATTTCTTTGAGCAGTGGAGAAATGTCCAGTAGGAGGAAAAAAAAATCCAGCTAAAACTCATAAGCCAGCCATTAGTAGGCTAATTTTATTGTGCTGTAAAATCATCAGCTGCTTATAGAAAACAAAGGGGCAATGAATGCGGTATTTGTCTTTTATTCTTAGGAAAAAAACCTTAAGATCAAACAGCCCCTAAAAGACTGAGCTGATATGCATCCCACTTACATATTTTTGGATATCCTCTGATATTCATTCCACTGATGTATTTGATAGGTAATTATATATCAGCCGTATCAAGATGCTGATACCAAATAGTGGAAGACTTCAGTGTTTTGTCATAAAGCTTATACCCCTTGTTATTGAACTCTCATCACACTTGGGATCTGCAGCAATCATTTGAAAGCTGTAGTTCGCATTTTTGTGCTTCTGCCACATTTAAAAATTATTATTCTTGCTTCACCAGTTTGTCTTTTTAGCTGGCTTGAAAAAAAAAAAAACTATTGCAAATGAGCTACTATTCTTATTTGTTGTTTTAAGAAGGGTAAGCACTGAAGTATTCAAATGGAACAGATTATACCTTTAATTACATCCAAACAGGATGCTGAGCTGATTTTTCTATTTTCCGTTTAATTGCTATAGTTCAAAAAGATATTGCAAATTTGTAGATGAATTATTTAAGCATAGCCTTCTGGCCTCTGTGTTTATGAGAGAGACCAAAAGGGGAAAAAAAAAAAAAAAAA
>NW_009259047.1:757785-761824 GCF_000687185.1 Egretta garzetta | reverse complement strand
GCGGCGGCGGTGGGTGGCGAGTGGTCCCCTCTGGTGCTCATCATCGTGTCCTTGGCTCTTAAGGCAGTGGTGGCTGCTGGACAAGCCGAAGCTCTCCGTGCGCAGCCAGGTTCCTCTGCAGCTAAACCAGACAATGTTTCTTTCTCGCATTGTTGGAATACGCTGTTAATTACATTTTGAAATATCCATATACTTTTCCTCTTAAGGGATCTTGCAAGCAAGCTTCTCGCTAACAACTTCTGTGGTTCGCCATAACCTCTCAGAATAATCATCGGTTCCATTGAACTTATGCCAGTTGTTTTGTTAAACTAAATTGAGAGAACAGGGCCTATATTCATTCTCGAAAGGCAAGAGATTGCCCTGTGATTTGGGGAAATCTTGATTGCTTACAGAAGAATAAATGAACAAGGCAGATATTAACTTTACACCTGACTTCAATTTCTTTGAGCAGTGGAGAAATGTCCAGTAGGAGGAAAAAAAAATCCAGCTAAAACTCATAAGCCAGCCATTAGTAGGCTAATTTTATTGTGCTGTAAAATCATCAGCTGCTTATAGAAAACAAAGGGGCAATGAATGCGGTATTTGTCTTTTATTCTTAGGAAAAAAACCTTAAGATCAAACAGCCCCTAAAAGACTGAGCTGATATGCATCCCACTTACATATTTTTGGATATCCTCTGATATTCATTCCACTGATGTATTTGATAGGTAATTATATATCAGCCGTATCAAGATGCTGATACCAAATAGTGGAAGACTTCAGTGTTTTGTCATAAAGCTTATACCCCTTGTTATTGAACTCTCATCACACTTGGGATCTGCAGCAATCATTTGAAAGCTGTAGTTCGCATTTTTGTGCTTCTGCCACATTTAAAAATTATTATTCTTGCTTCACCAGTTTGTCTTTTTAGCTGGCTTGAAAAAAAAAAAACATATTGCAAATGAGCTACTATTCTTATTTGTTGTTTTAAGAAGGGTAAGCACTGAAGTATTCAAATGGAACAGATTATACCTTTAATTACATCCAAACAGGATGCTGAGCTGATTTTTCTATTTTCCGTTTAATTGCTATAGTTCAAAAAGATATTGCAAATTTGTAGATGAATTATTTAAGCATAGCCTTCTGGCCTCTGTGTTTATGAGAGAGACCAAAAGGGGAAAAAAAAAAAAAAAAAAGAAAAAAGAATTTAAAGGGGAAAATTGCACTTCCTTCTTTAAGAAAGAAGTTTGAATAAAACATTTTGGGGGCGATGTTTTAGCTGGATGTATGTTTTATGCTTTCTGGGAGCATCTTGGCTCTCCATGGGATTTGTTTGTATCCCACCAGCCACACTGGGCCCCTCACTCCCGAGGGACCCCCATTCTCGCGCCGTGGGTAGCAAAGTGCTGGTTCTTCTCTAACCTGCTCGTGAGTGAGTGTGTTGCTTCACGGATGCGATCTCAACCAGCCACCCTCTTCCTGGATGTGCTTGATCTCCACTCTCCTACGTACAAAATGAGAATAATGAAAGGCAACACAATTCATCACTTCTTAAACTAAATATATTTCCATTTTGTTTGCATGTGCGTGTGTATATATCATTCACCATATATATTTAGAATATGTACTACGACATTACAGCCAGTGATAAATCCTACTCGCTTACTATACGTGTTATTTGCTGCAACATTAAGCTCAGTAAGAATTTTATATGTAACTTGTACCAAAACTAAATATATTGTGGAATTGATGCACAGTTATAAACAAGAGCGTAACTTCCCGCTTCAACACAGTCAAAGGTGGCAGCTTGTGAGGCAATTCTTTTGTAAACAATAGCAGACTTTCCAAAGAATAAGCCAGTTAATTACATTTTTAATGATGTTTTTAGAAAACAGGATACTTGGGGGGAAAAAAACCCTGTAACACCAACAAAAAAAGTAATGCTAAAGCTTGTACTGTATAAAGAAATGCCGTGTGTGAAAAACTGGATTGTGCTGGGCCCAGGTCTTTTGCTCCCCCCACCTTTTTTTTTCCTCCTACTGAACTTGCCTGTGTAAAGTATTTTTTGATAGCTCTACTGTGAATTCAAAGAAAGATGACATGGCACGATCTATTTAATTTTTTTTTTTTTTTGTGGATTATCTTATTCTTTTCAATAGTGCTAAGTATGTGCTACCCACTTAGCGAGCTGATGCAGTGCATAGCAGAGCTCAAGATGTCCTCTTAAATACGCAAAGCTTATGCAAGGCCGTGACACAAGTAGGTTTTAAACGCTAGCAGCGTTGGCAGCTTTGAAGGGCTGATATGATACAGCCTTGCCAACACGTCACAGGTAACATGGAGAGATTCAGGGAGAAACTGAACTAGCTGGAGTAAGAAAGAGTAGTACACAACTTTTATTGATGAAGTTCAGGGGAAAGAGGCACCGGGGGCAGCTGTATTAATCCCATAATAACTTGAAATATAATCAGTGCATTGCTGCAGGGACAGCTAGGGAGGGAGGGAGGTGGAGGTGTCAGAGTTTAAGTTCACAGGCTTTCCCAGTTCATTAAAAAGTGAATCAATCAGAGAAACAGGCTGGCTTTTCAAAGGGCTGGCAGTTGTGAACGGGCTTCGGACGTTGGAAGGCACGCAGATGGTGCGCCCGTCCTCACGCGGAGGTTGCTGGAGCTCAGCAGCCATCCGTTTGAGGAGACGGCTGTGTTTTACCCTGCTCAAGCTAGTAAAATGTGTTATAATGTGCTAGGGGAGATTCTGGCTGGATTTTGAGAACTTAAAAGCTAGGCAGTGTTGGTGCTGTGGGCCATATAAAGGTGACGCTGATAGATGTTTAGAAAGGGGAAAAAAAGTTTTGTTTTATAATTTCTAGAGCGGTGGTTTAACCAGCAGGCAAATGGGCAGAAGGAGTCTGCCTACAGGACCCCTCTTTGTAGGCAGCTGGTATAGTAATTAGCTCATTACTATTAATTTTTGCCATCCCTGGACTGATCAGTGACGTACTTAGAAAAAAAAAAAAAAGTGGAATCCATATATCTGGATCTGGCGTTTCCTACATCCTTTTGATGAAGCTGGTGCATGTACACAGGCCAGGGAACATCCTCAGAGAGCGAGCTTATTCACACCCACAGGCACGCGGAGGTTTAGGACAGAATGCCCTATATTTAAATAGGACTCATGACTTTTTAATTACTGCACAGTACAACAGGGCTCAGTGAGAACACATGGTTGTCCAAACTGGTGTGCTGTGATTGCTCACCAGCGGTATGGCAGCACGTTCAATCAGTGGTCTGTAGTTCACATGTGAATGAGTACCCACCACACCCACAGGTAGGAACGCTGACAGACAGACGGTATTTCCACACGAACCTCAGTCCTGGGTTGAGAAGATGGTACGGAAAGAGCCATGTCACATAGATGACTGATGCAGGCTGAAAAACATCCATGTTAGAAGGCAGCGGTGTCAGTGTGACCTGATAGCTCCTTAGGGGGAAGCATGTCCCTTCACAGACATCTTTTCTGGAATGCAAGTCCAAATCTTCATCAGCCTCTGACCAGCTCATCCCCTGCCCCTTGCACGGATCCTGCCATGCTCGCAGCGGGCTGGGGACTGCCCTCAGGTTAATTAATGGTTCCGCTGACTGCTGGAGGAACTGTGGAGAAGGGGAAAGACGTACTTTGTCAGTATTAGAGTCAAGAGAGGCAGGCTCTTTTTTGCCAACATCTGCTTTTAAACAGTTTTTGCTTTCTAAGATGTTTCCAACAATATGAAAAAAACTCCAATATAGCTATTATTCTGCCAATCTTCAAGGCAAATGTTTGGTGAGGGCATATTTCAATCCCACCTGCCCAACTTCACTGCACATTACTTTGGGCTAGCAAAAGCCTTCTTTGAATATGCTTAGCCACAGCCTGAACCCCTCCACATCTCTATGAGGTGGTTTAAAGCACAAACGAGACTGGCTCCACACCTTTCTTGCATTCATTGGTCTTTCCAAGGACTATCCCTGAGCTACAGCTTAAGGCCCATGAGTAGAAAGCATACTTTCCTGTTTAATTTTTT
>NW_009259047.1:705285-752785 GCF_000687185.1 Egretta garzetta | reverse complement strand
AATAGTGCTTTTCCATTCCTTGTATTCCCTGCAATATTCTGCCATCCTTTGGAAGGTAAAGCATGTCATGAAGTCACTGTAGGTTTGCATTCGATGACTGATGGCAGGATAAAGCCTGGCTGTCTAGGTGGATGGTACTTGGCAGCACAGGTAGAACCAAGTGTCTCATTTCTCAGTTCATACCCAATTCAGAGAGGATTCCAGATCTCCTTGTCTTGCAGAAGAGACCAGGGATCTAAGGGGGAGAACAGCCTCCCCCTATGCACTAACCCCTGCTCTGGTTTAGAGACACCAAGGACCTGCTGTGATTCAGTTGGGAGTGTAACAAGGACTACAGTACTAGGCAAATTACTCACTGCCTGGCATTTGGGAGCTTATAAAATGTTAGAGAATATTTAATATTATGCAAATGAATAGTTTCATACAGTATATTTGGCTGTATTCCTGGCCTGTAGTATTATTTTCCTGGGTTGGATACCTCCATCTCCAGCAGATATTCAGTCCTTAAAAGGGGTTGGCTTTTATTTTATTCTATTTATTCTTCTGCCATCTATTATTCTAAAGAGATCTAATGGATCAGCTCAGATACGTTTCATGTTGCGGGGAAAGGGAAGGAAATAGCCTGAAAATCATCTACAGTTCAACATTGAGCTGATATTTGTGGAGATGGAAACTTACTCCACAGCATTTTTACCTTGTGATACGGATTCCACGGGGTAACAATCAGCTTCAAAAATCTCATCGTGACACTGTTTTCAAAGTCAAATAAGGAGCGTCAATGAGAACACACCATCCCCCAAGTGGCTCCCCTCCAGCTTCATAACCCCAATTTATTTTTGACATTGCACCATAAGACTGAACTGATTAATCTATAATAGATTATCTCACAAATCTGCTACAGAAGAACAGAGGATGTGATTTGCTCAGGATTTGGCACACTGGCAATGGCATGTCTCGGCGAAGGGTTTAATGAATACTGTACAACAGAAAAACAAAATGGGGAGAAGCTTGGGCTATTGGACAAGGACTTTCAGATGGTGTGAGGGATTCCACCTTCCAACAGTCACATTGATCACTGACCACTCAACTTACCACTAATATTTGAGCAAATAATTTCCATCAGCTTTCCAGAAAGACTTCTCCAAGTCTAGATGTTCAACACAACCTGCCTCGAGCTTGCATTTCAGAAGTGCTAAGTACCTATAAAATAGAAATAGAGGCGTTTACCCCACCTTTGCAGTTGCCCTGTGGGGTCACAGGATGTGTGTTACAGAAGTGCAAAGTGTAGTTATTTGTGAGAAGTGTTGAATGCTTGGGGGAAACACAAACAGCTGGATGGCTACACCATATACTTGTGCTACTGAGTGCTCACCTTCATTTCAGAGAGTAAAGGATGTTTGTGTGGAACATGCTGCATAATTTATGGTACTGTGACACATTTACCATGGATAAATTTTAGCCTATGGAATCCAGTTAAAAAGGGCGAGCATACTTTTTTTTCTGGGACATAAGTACCTCTTGTACCAAACTCAGAAACTAAAAGCTATCAAAACAAAATCAGAGTAATGTCTAAGTTGACAGGCAGCATTTTCTGGTGACACTGAAAACGTATTTGCCCATTAAAAAAAGTTATTGCTCTTTTCTCTCATTTTAAAAATTTCTTAGGTACACTAGAAACTTCCGAAAAAATTCTCTTACCTGTCTGACCTTGGCCAAATGCTGAAGAGCAATCATCCACGTGAGAGCGGGACACTGCAAATGGAAGGCAGAGTAAAGCATGGTTGTACTGTTATTGCCATTCAATGACACCTTCCTGCTGCTAAATCTCCGATTCTCTTTTTGCAGTATCTCACTATTTACTAAGTAGCCTGAGATAAATATGGTGCTGTAACCTCTATTTCCGCTATCTTCAGGGAGATTTACCTGCCAGTCCAGGCTGTCCTTTCTGGCATCAGAAGTTGAACAAAGTTCTCCTCATAGTAACGGAGTTTATTAGTCTGCAATGCCCCTTCCCTTGACCTGTTGGGACTTCTCTTTTGCTAGTGCTTCTGTCAGCCCTTGGCCTTCTGTGTGGGGCCAGCGAAGGTCTCAGTCTCCAGACACTTAGGCCAGAACCAAGACTAATAATTTATTTTGCGTGCACCATCAAGCAGCAGTTGTCTTTAAATTGTTGACCCAAGGCAAAGGTGCAGGTCAATGGTATCTCTCATGGAAGTATGGGAGGATGGTGGCAGTCTGTAAGACAAAACGCCACGGATGGGCAGCAGGCTAGGAGGTGTCTGAAATGGCTCTGGGGCCAGGGAACTGCCCCATGAGCCAGCACTGTTGATGGAGAGCTGTGACAGATAACATCGAGATACCTTTATGTTGTTATCTCTACAGCCCATCAAAAGATGTTAATAGTTTCATATTAGCTGGTTCTTTGTCCCAAAGGTGTGGGATTTCTTTGGGTTTGTGGCTGTGTGAGTGTGTGGGGGGGTGATGGCAACTTTTCCCCTTTTATCTAACAGCCTAACAGACTGAAGCTTGCCTGGGTAATGCTGACACGATCCAGCTTCTGTAGCAATGCACAACATAGGAAAGTAAACAAACCCAGGAATATTGGGATGCTGCTGCCACAAATCCTGGGGAGCTTGAATTTAAATCCCTCCCCCTCCCTCTGTTCAGGCCATGGTCCTCCCTAGAGCCATCAGAAATTGGGTCTTCCCCTCATGCTCACCCAAGGTCCAGGAACCCAAGGTTCCACTTCTCTCTGCTGGGCCGCCCCAGCCAGGAAGTGGGTTACACATTGAGAGTTACGTGGTATTTTTGACTTGGTTGACAGCAAAGGCAGAATTAACAACTAAAATTCAGAGGGGAAAAAATTTGTCTACCTCCCTTCCCATCCACAGCACCACAAAAGAGCCATTATGCTTATGAGATGCTTAACTCCTCTCATGCTTTGGGGTCATATAAATGCCAGAAACACCTAAAACCCACAGAAGTGGACACAAAAAGCCAACATGTAGGCCCTGGCCCCAGATGGCCAGAGAGCCCATGTCCCACTCTACCACTGCCACTTCAGGCTCAGGAGTGCAGGCGAGTGGCAACACTGGTCGCCTTCTGCAACCAACTGTCCTGGGCCTGTGAGTCCCCAGGCTTCAGGGGTCTTGGCAGCATGGTGTAAACTGTAAAGAAGGACGGTCTATTTTCCAAACAGGCAGTCTGAGATCATCTTGGTCTTTCCAGAGTCTCCAGAGTCCTTTTTTTTTGTGAAAGCCAGTAATCATAGGAATAAAGTTGGATGAACCACAACTTACAACCATGAACTCCCCTTGCCTGTGTATTTCCAAAGGTAACAACCATAGATGCTGAGATGGCTGCACTTCAGACAAAACAAATGCTGTAAGAGCAATAACAGGATGTAGCTGTAACAAACCTGTCAAAGTTCATAAACAAACACTCATCCATTTAATCACTAATTATTAATCCAATTCAAAATGCACTGTTTAAAAGAAAGTGAGATTTGTTAGTCTAAAGCAATGTTAAAACGTGTCCAAAAGTAATGCACTGGTTTACTGTGGAACAATCCATCTGTTATTACAAGAAAATTAGGACAGGAAAAATAAACCTTATCCCATGAAATTAGCCATATGAGAGAAGAATCCTTTTGAAACTCCCCCACAGAATTCCCAACCTGAGTGCCGAAGGAAGCAGGCAAGCATTAATGAGGAGTGCAGCCTTCGCTGTATTCCTGCCCCTGTAAAGCAGCAGAATTACAAAATGGATGGGCATGAAAGAAATTACAGATTTGCTACAGATATCTGCTGTGTAGTGCCTAAAAATTTAGTTTAAGGGGCCTCTCAATCTGTGTATGGAAATGAGTCAACAGCAGAAGCACTTCTGACCTGCTCAAAGATTTTTAGAATCATCACAACTCTTCCAGAAATTAAAACCTTTCCAGGCTAATAATTTTGTACTCTTGGATTTTAGTTATTTTTTAATCAACACTATATATATTTGAAATTTGTCAAATGACTGGACAAAGCAGTGTTAAAAATTCAACTGCACTAATTACTAGCTGAGCAGCATAAAAACCTCTGAATAAATGTCAGTCTAGGAGATAAGCTCTTATCTTAATCTAATGACTCCACAGACTTAATTTGTCAGGCCAGCCTAGTTGATGAAAAACAGGTTTCTATTCTCCAGTGTTAGCAGCCACATCTTTCCAAATCTTTGAAGTTGGATAGTAATACCATCAGTGTCATCCTGCAAAAATCTTGTGACCAAGCCAATTTCATTCCTATTGTCCTGTTACACTAATTAAAGTTGTTTTACCCCCATTGGTCTGCAATAGGTGAAAATGAAGCCAATTTATTTTTAGATTTGTTACATTCTGGGATAATCACTCTTGCTTTTTTTTCCCCACTCTCAACAATGTGTTAATATTTGCAGCGCTCTTTTGGTATCGGAGAGCCAGGCTTTTTAGCAGGGCTCCACAGACAGCCCAGTGCTATCCCAGGACAATTCCTGCAGCGCAGACAAAGTACGCAAGTGTGTGTGTGTGTGTGTGTTTATTTGTGTAGAGAAGAATAATTTTCAGCTCAGGCAATGAATTTGATCTTAAGAGATGGTTTTAGGTTTTGGAAGTTCTTTCCTAAAGGAGCATTTGACATATTTAGAGCTAAACGCGCCAAATGTTCATATTGTTTGGACAAGGTGGATTAACAAACAGAAAAAAAAAGGAATTGGCTGCAGTCAGTGTTTCCAGTCCCCCAGTCTTCAGCTAACCCTTCTGACTGGAACCTGGCAGGCCTTTTTATGCACTGTGCCCCATTTCAAAGGATACCATTTAAGCATGGTATTCTTTATCCCAGTTCCAAGATTTAAACAGGGATATGCTTGGGTTTGAAGAGTTACTTGGGAGGTGAACTTTATTCTGATAATACCCAGGAACATTACAGGGTAAAATAACTTAAGGAAAATAGGGTTAAGGTGCGATCTACTGAGGCAAATCAGAGAGGCCAGGGGTCAGTCCTGCCTGCTGCTCTGGACTCTGTTGACATTAACGTTATTAACTTCATCGACATTCAATACATTGAGCTGGATACTTGCTCTGTTGGATAGGGTTTTATGGCAGTGCAACTCCACTGACATCAACAGTGTTTCACTGGCATACAACCAGTAAAATGGAGTGGAGAATCAGCCACCTTTTTCTAACATTGCTCCAGGATCCCTGATGACCAGAGCTGATGGCTTCGAAGCCCACTCTGCTCCCCAGGCTGGCAGGAGTGCAGGGCCAGAGGCAGAACCATGTGTGTGCAGCACAGGTCATTCTGGGGTTTCTTCTTTAGAAGCATTTCACTGTCTGGCTGTAAGCACCCTCCTGGATAATATGGAATTAATCAGTTAGACCACAAATGTCCATCCTCTTAGGTGAGAACACTGCCTCCTCTTAAATCTGGCCTGGTAGGACTGATTGCAAGGGGACCACCCAGGTCTCCTGCTGGCACATCTACAAAAGTATTCAGGAACTGGCCCACTTATATTTTCTGTTTCAGAGGCTCAAGTGTGAGTGTGGACACTCAGTTTGGCATCTGGGTCCTCCTGGGTGTAACGTGCACTGGTGCCAACACTGCAGCAGTCAAAGCCTTTGAGCCCATGCATGCAGGCCACGCTGCCTAGCAGGGCTTCTTGACCTGCAGCAGTGCAGATCCTCAATGGAGACACATGGAAGCTGGGAAGCAGGGAAGCAGGGTGGGAAGCTTCGCATCTGCAAAACCTTTACATTGAAAAATGTAATTACCCCAGCTTGATTGGGTACTGCATTCAATGTACACAATGGCTTCTTCTAACATCCTGGCTAGCACATCACTGCTTATGGCATTTTCCTGTCAGCTGAGGTCCATAATACATTTTCCTTCCTTTTTTACCCACAGCTATGCAAAGGAGCAGAGTTTGCCGAGCAGTGCCCAGCGAAGCACTTGTAGTTCCAAATGTAACTCAGAAGGAAAGGGTTGCTGGATAAATTAATGGCAGATTTCTACAGCTATTTGAGCACCTGTGGATGCAGATCAGTGCCTATTTCAGATTTTTAAAGGTCCCAGGCTCTTTGTTGCCATTGGGAGTTGGGAACACATGGGCTTTTGAAAATCCCAGAGACCGAAACATATTTAAGCACTGTTACCTATTGCTTCCTTGGATCAAGACAACTAAACTCTTTGAGAACACTGGGCTGCAGTCAGTACCTATCTGACCTTATAAATGCTAATACACATTTGGTGCATGGTCTGCAAGCTTAAGGCCTCATCAGATCAAAGCTTAAATTATATCCATTGATTTCATCGTGGAAGTGATGGTCCACTCCCGAACATGCCAAATTCATTTATGTTAGGGCTATGGCCTGGAATGGCATTTTTTTTTCATAAGAATTAATGGATCCTCATTTCTCCTGCTCTGAGTCAGAGTTTAAATCTACAGGCCATTCCCAACACAGCTGAAACAGAAAATGAACACATTGAAGAGAAATTTTCAAAGTGACATTTGAATCCCCTCTCTCTGATGAAATCCCACCTATTGATCCAGTCAAATGACTGCAGTCTCCATGGGTCCATCCTGCAAAGCCTCCTTACTGGCTTATTACTGCAATTCTTCAGGTGCACTGTGACCGTCTTTCAATAGAGGACAGGTGCCAGCTAATCAAGTGGAAAAATGAAAACTCCCAGCAATGACATCCTAGTCCTGGTGAAAGCTATGGCAAAATTCCCATGGAAATCAGTGGCTACATTTATCTTAGGACATTATCTCAAGTCTGAATTGCCATTTGAATACTCACTTCCTGATTTATGCTGTGGGTTTGACTTGGAGTAAACTAATTTATTGCCCTTTCTGCAGTAGCTCGAGCATTGAAGGGGCTGGCTCATATGGGAGCCATTCCCTTAGGGGTGGTGTCGTGGCATCCAGCTGGCTTGGGTCAGACTTGTCCATGCTCCAGGAGACCTTGTGGTTTCATGGCTCCCTTTGCTCCTTCCATAGCCTCCACCACTTGCTCCTATCATCTTCCTACAAAAAATTTACCTGCTCTGGTCTGCAAAGGAGCCCTGCTGTTTCTGGACTGCTGCCTACAAGAACAACTTGGGGTGCTGAGGAAAACTGAATCCTTGTGAAAGAACAAAACTGGGTCCTTCGTGGAAAAATGTGGTGACTCTTGATTGGAGGGCTGTGAATCCAGACCAATTTTCCTAGCAAAGGGGCATAACTCTAATCTAAATATAAAAAGGAGTCTGCCACGGTGAGATGCAAAAGTATGGGGTTAGCTGTCAGTCTCAAGATTGGTCTTGATGAATTATAGTGCCGACAAGCCAATAATGAGCTAAGGTCCATGGTGAGGCTGCAACAAGCTGGGGCCACTTGGCTTGGCTAACAGAAGTCCAAATGCTGGCACCACTGCTGGAGGCAGGACAAGTATAGTCAGAAGGAGCAAGATTTCTTTCTTGATTTGCAAATAGAGTATCACAGTTCATACGCCTTGTGTGCAGGTGTGCAGCAGTGTGTGCTAATGCACATGCCTTGCCTTGGCTTTAAATGGCCTCTGACTATAAAAGTTAATAGCTTTGATGCAGTATTCCTAAAAGGAAGTGTTTGTCAATTTTGCTATAAGTGTTTGAGCGCAACAGTCTTAATTCAATGTGTCAGATAAGTGAAAATCATGTTGGCTTATATTTATGATTTATCACTTCTATCTTAGCACTAGAGATGTTTGGAGAGCAAACTAACTCTTCAGTTTGTGTTTTGCTTTGCTTTGGTTTTTTATCCATCTAAGCCTTGCCAGGCAAACCTGTAACACTTCTATGCCAGTGTCAAATCTGCTGGAGAATGGGTGGGGAGACACATCTGGAATGACAGAGGCAGTATTTTTGATAAATCACAGCTTATGCGACTTAAGGGGAGGGCAGAGATTTGAAGAGGCAAGAAGTGAAGACAAGTTCCTGACAGATAGCTGAGGCCCATGCTACTGCATAGGTCAAGGAGAGCCACACTGCCACACCCAGGGGAACACAGATACCTGCTATTTCACGTGGCCCTTGGGCATATTCAGGATTCTGGAGCTGAGATTGGAAAAAGGATGAGCCTGGCCCTTCAAGTAACTAACAGAACCACAGAAAAGCAAAGAAACTTGTAGTAAATAAAGAAAAGGCCAGAATGCAAGCTGTTTCTTCCAAGGTAAAAGGGACCAGATCATGTCAGGAATTTGGGTGCTTAAAAGTGTCTTTGTTTAGGATCCTGCCCAAAATGCCTTTGATAAGCTGAGCCAATAAGGGTGGAGAGGTGTCTCTCATACCTACAGGTTGGTTACCAACTCTCTAGTAGCACCAAAACAAACAGAAGAGCCGGGTGTACCGTCTTGGCAATTCTACGATCTGGTCATGACTGCTTTTTGAGATTGTTAACATGCATGGTGCCAAAGTGGGTAGAAAATTGTTTGGGTTAATCTCAGTTGTTCCAAAACATGCTACCTGGTGATTTAGAATGGCTGCTAAAATGTTTGTATTAGGCTCTTGCTTTTATAGTAGCACTGTACAAAACAGAGAATGAAGAGCTTTGTGGTGAGAACGTTGGCTTCCCCCATGTGGGATGCTATCTCCCCTTTCATTTTGGCCTTGGTAAGTGCACACCAAAGATTTTCCACTCCTCCTGTTTCAAAGGGAACCTTCACCCACCCACAAGTACCAATAACTATTTCCTCTGGTCTTCACAAGCTGTTATGGGCTCAAACACCTTCCCTGCACTCTTTGGGAGAAGAGGTAGATAATACAGGGAGCAGTAGAGCTACACCGATTCTTGGGACCAACAGTAAAGGTACCCAGTTAAAGGACTTAGCGGGGGGCCTCAGATTTGCTTGCAGAGTCCTGTGTGTTTTTTCTCGCGATCAAAGCGACCGTGAGAAATTGTGGTTTTCAATTCATTTTTTGCATATGGGAAAGAGGATGGCTTTGTGCAATGGCTGTTTAAAAATACTTCAAAAGAACTTGAATCAGTCCATGGCTGCACTATATACAAATTAAAATAATTGATTTTTGGCAGCCTTTTAGGAGATCTATAAATTAAAGGGATCACGTTTCTGATACATTTTGGGGGACTTTATTTTATGTTGACTTTCAGAGTGCCCTCCCTCCCAGAGCTGGAAGTCAGCCACCAAACCAGAGAGAGCTTCTCACTTTCATTTGCTCTGCCCTCCTGTCATAGGAGTCACTGGGTCTCCTTCAGGAGTGCCCATAGTCACAGTGGGTCCGGGACCCATGCCAGCTCTGCACCCTTCCCTTTCATTTCTGCTTTGAGAACTTTACATCCAGAAATAGAAACTGCCCCAAACCCAACACGAACCCCCCCTCTGGGGAGTTAGTTTCTCTCCCTCTCTCCATCAGTAGAAACTAATGCCCTCACCCAGTTTGTGTTGTACCTGGGCTGTCCCCATTCTGTGCGCTGATGGCAATGGGTTCAGCTCTATCTGTGATGACCTAAAAATAGCACTCAATTAACATTGCATTTCAAGAATTGGAAAATTTCCCAGAAGTCCATTCTTTTTTTCTTTTTCTGTTTCATTACATTTTACAGTAATAATACACAAGCCTGTAGAAAACATGACGGGTAATGAAAAAATGTAATTAATATAAGCAGTGTAAAGCATTTTTTTTCCCTCTGTTGTCCTTGCAGAAAATTACTGCTTTAAACTGAGCAGGATGTGAAAATGCATAAAGCAAACAGTAATATGCTGTGGTTTGTAAATATCTTATGCAAAACAGTTAAGTCAACTGCTGTTTATTTTTCTTACTTTGTGTCACAAGCTCTTACTTTCTTTTGTTCATTACTTTTTCCATTTGTTCTCTTTTGGGGGCTTGCTCTCTTTCATCTTAAGGAAGCCACTGGCTTAACTATATTTTTTTCTGCTACAGCTAATTCAATCAAACATACGGGACACCTATTCCGTCTCTTCTTACCATCTCCTCCTGTTTGCTGGCTCTGAAATGCAACATACACTGCACAAGTGTAGGGAGCCAGGTCCCCACTATACTGAGGATCTGCTCTCATTGTTTTGGGCTTGGAAAAAAAAAAAAAGGAAAGCACCCTTTTATCCTACAAACAAACAAGTAATTATCCCAAATCCTGCAATAGCTTTATGACAAACTGTAGCATTCCTGACTGTTACTGTAGGATTCTGCAGTGTTTTTACAAGGCTGCCTGGCCACAGTTCTGGAATGGGCTACGAGCAATACGCAGTCAACATTAGCTAGGATGGCATGGTATATGCCAGCTCTCCTTGGGATATTTCTCTCTGGCTATCTGTAGAACTTGTAATACCCAGCGATATCTGAAGGTCACAGCAGAGTTTCTGAACTGAAATACAAAACAGCATTCCAAACACATCTTCTGTGGCCAGACAAGAAACTGCTTATGGTTTATTTTCCCTCCCCCCTCTCCGCAGCTGACATCCAGCATTAGTTATTGTTTATTTTTGTCTTGTTCCTGGTTCTAAAGGTTTCCCTTATGGCCCTGGTTTATGTGAACTTTCAGATATCACTCGGGGCTTCTCTGCCTCATCCCCTCTGATGTAGCCAGTTCCCCTGTGAAGGTAGGTTTCCCCAGCTGAAGATCTGTGCCTCTCTCCTGTGGCATTCTGTGCAGCCATTTGGAGTCCCAGATGTAGGAAATGAAATAATCCACGCTCATACAGTCATGAAAGTGCCCATCTGGCACACAGGAACATCACGCATTGGAAGCACACAAGCGTGAGCTCACTTTTGTTATGGCATTTCATAAACAGAGATGCAGCGAGCCAGCAAGTAAGGTCCTTTGGATAATAACAAATCAAGACAAACTGGAAAGATTTGCTCTGAGGCTTCTGAGGAGAAATTTCTACTTATAAACGTTTTTTTCCCAGTGGCCTGCTGTACTTACATCTCTCCAGCTCTCTCCCGCTCTCTATGTAGATGTAAGACAATGGTGACAGTTGAAATGTAGCCAGTTAACTCTTAGTTGGCTCTGAAAGCTCTTCTTCCTCACTGTTCAGTTAAAGAAAGGAAATATTAGATCATACTTACAAAAGTGAGTTCTATAAAAACAAATTGCATGTTACTGCTTTCTTATCACTACATAAAACTCACAGAAACAGTCTAATAAATGACCTCACCACTCAATTTTGAAGTATACAAATTAAAGACAGCAACAGATAAGCCAAGAGAGATTAATGTACAGTGTGTGCGCCTGTATGTGTGTGTTTGCGTGCCTCTATGAGGATATACCCATATGCTGTTGACATTCAACCTCTGGAATTATAATTAGGGGAAAAGGCAGATGTGTAAATTCATCTTGCTGGGCAGCGTATATATGTTGTGCTAGTCCCTGATTAATTCAGGACTGGAACACTATTTACTCCAAGACACAAGGTTTCTGTTGGGATATGCTGGCTAATAAAGAGGTGGACTATGAGGAAACAATGAACAGCCCAAAATGATGGACTAAGTTCAATAACAGTAAGTAAAAAGCAAGGTTATTTATATTATTTTAGCTTTGTAAAGTAATTGAAAAAAGACACCCTAGGCGTTTCGTTGGATGTCATTGCATGCTGTAAAGAAACCTTGGGAAGTATTAAACTTCTCAGAAAACCCACCATTAGCCCTTCTGACAACGCTGGATCTTCAGAGGGATTGCTCCTCAAAGGGGTGAGATTTTTAAGGTCAGGAAAGAGCAGAGAGAGGTGTCAGGTCTCCTGAACCACTGCTGGAAAACCATGCCCATTCCAAAGTGGGGGCCTGGGCCTGCCAGGGGCAGGGGTGTGCCACTCCACGGTTTATGAATATTATAAATTATGGGTAATAGTAAAAGAAAATAGTCTCTGCATTTTACATGAGCCATTTTTGTATTGTATTTGGCAAACAGTATCTGGTCCAGTATATTTTAAATACTAAGTGCTAAGTTGGGAAAACAATGAGATGTTTGTAAATATGATAGACCATTACAATATACTGCTTCTCATTTGAAAAGTCATTTGTGCAAGAAATGATTATTGACCCATGATATGTAAATGATTGAAATGCAGAAATTAATATTTGGGTCAACTCATGTATTTTTCAACCATGAAATGAAAAGCTCAGTATTCACATTCCAATTCATACATGAAAGCATTACAGCACTATTACTTGGCTATTGTATTAATTTATTATTGTCTTAGTTAATGATATACAGAGTTATATCTCTACTTTCAAACAAGGAAAAGGCATTGCTATGCCACAGTAATGTTTCAGCCCAGGAATGTCTCTTATTCTGGACTCTTCTTGTACTGGTGACAATAAACCAAATTCACAGCTGATGGAAGCAAATAAACAGTACTGCTTGCATTAAGGAGGTTTTGGCCCTAATATACCTTAAATGTTGCACAGGGAGGAGTGGCTCCGGCATTGCAGCTCCTCTGTTCCCATTGGGCTCAAGTCTCATCTCTTTCATGTGAGTTTTATGCCAGTGTGGTGCTCCTTATTTACTGCAATTAAACCAGAAATATGAATCAGCCCAGGATCAGTGCCTTTAGTACTGCAAGGTAGTTGTCTTTTAGCCTCTTATTCCAAGAGGTTTTGTTTCTGCTCCCCCTCATCTTTCCTTGAGCCATGGGGAAGTCAGTGGGAGCATGGGGTTTCTAACGGTGCTGGTGGGAGTGCACATTCATTCTGAGGGAGCCGCAACTGGTCCCTCAGCCCAAGGTGCCTTTTGTTACACTGACTTTTGTGCTCGTGAGACATGCTGGGTTGTTAGCTCCAGAGACTCAGGTGCTCTCTTTCTCCCTAGAAGGAATGTCCCAAGGCCTGGAGCATCAGTTCAGCCTTAGTCCATGCTACGCTCTGTCCCTGTGACTCTGCAATGAGGTACTTCATCAGCCACTCGGTGCAAAGGTGCTCAGCTCAGGTTGTCAGTAAGGAACGCACTGTGCAAGCCAGACTTACAGTATGGATGGCTCCCAGGCTATTATCTATTACATTTCAATTCCATTGGCTACCAAGCTTAGCTGGATTGAGTCTGATTTAAGGTCCAACATCCAAATAATTTATTAGTATCCTATAAACCGTGTGCTCCATCTTCATGGCTTTTTATGCAAAAGTAAACAATGCCTCATTCTTTGTGCCACAGGGTATTGTATCACTTGATGGGTCTATCTCCTTAAAGAGATGTATAATTTAAATACAAGTAAATGTATGAGTGAAACCCATGTAGAATGATATTCGTGATAGACAAAATGAATGAAGAAGAGATAGGCAAAACAATTTAGATAATACCCAAAAGCAAAGCATCACAGCTAAATCAGGATTAACCCATGAAGCATGATGTGTTTCATGAAATGACTTTGGTATAGTCTAAAAACTACAATGACTCAAATGAATTAAACAGGGCAGTATTGCATCAAGGTTGCTCCAGTGTTCATACTTGTTACATACATATTAGGTCATGCCTATGAGAATGGACCTGATTTTTTTTTTTTTAGGTAAAATTATGCATAATTATATTTGCATGTATTTTATAGATAAAACATTTTTAAAAAATTATTTTGCATAAAAAATTTTCTATTTTAGGTGCAAGTTATTTTAAGCAGCTTTAAACAGCAACAGCCCCAGCTGTACATGGCTTGCAAAATAAGGAAGTCCCAGTATAGGACCATGTCTGGGTGGCGAAGAACGAATGTGGCCATCCCAGCACTACATAAAATTGTGATGGAGATGAAGCGGAGGCAGTGGTGGTATTCAGTGATGTAGCCCCTGCCCTCATGGTGTGATTTAGAAACTGCCCACACTGGCCAGCTGTATGGGAGGGGTGACATCCTCTTGGTCTTGCCCAATTAATCATTCTCTGGTTTTCTCAGCCTCTGGTGCAAAAGGCAGACCCAGATGACTAATTCTGGCAATAGAGGCCCTACTTGTCAATGAGACCTCCCCTTGATAGAGGCGTGATTTGGTTTTAATTTTCTTGCGGCCCATTCATTTATTTGAGGCTAATGGCTGACATGAATCATAGTGTTAGGAGGGGGAAGCACAGTTTGTACTAGCAGCCTAAAAATGATGGCGTGTCCACCAGGGACAGCAGGAACAGAGGGTGCAGTTTCTTGATGCTTTGACCACAGGGGAAGAGAAGGATTGGCAGAGCCTCTCCTCCAAACCCGGTGCCTTCCCCCTGCTCGTTTGGAAGGCAGCATCAGCTGAGAGCACAGCCAAGGTGTAAGCGGAAGAACACTATTGCTATTTTGCAACGGATTCACGTGGGAGTCTCAAACCAACAAGGTGATGATTACTGTAGCCCCAACCGAGCACAGCCTTTGTTTAACTTTACTCGTATGAGTAAGCTAATTGGCGTCACTGGGCCCGTATGTGTGCTTAAAAGTTATGGCTGTGTTAAAATGCTTCGGTGGGTCAGGGAATAATGGGTGTTTAGCACCTTGCAGGACACAGCCCTGGGAGCAAGCCTTGCCGTGACCTTCTGCAAAATAGGGGGTGTGCCGGGAGGGCCTGATTTTGCTCAGCCTGTGGCTGTGCTGCCCCACGTGCATAATGCTGGGGATTGTCTAAATCATGAAACAACATGTTGTACCAGGGCAGCCAAAAACAACAATAAAATTAGCAGGAGCCAGTCCAGCTGACTCTAGGAGAAGCTGCAGAGTTTCAAAATTAATCTTAAATTTACCTCTAACCCTGAAAACAAAACTAACTGCAGAATGTAAGGCTCCCTGAGCATGTTAAGGAACTTGATGGGAATACCTCAGAAAAAACAGAAACACTTTAGATAAAGCCCCCATTTTAATTGTATCAATTCTGCCAATTAATGATAATGGAAGAGCAGTCCAATTAGCTAAATAGCTAATAGTTTTATCAAGCAGAGGCTGGCAATTTAAAGCAAACAAATTCTTTCTAATTTTATCCCCTTGTACACCAAGATGTTTAAAGGATAATGGGGGATCCAATAAAGGATATTGCTCAAATAGAGCTACATTTAAATCGCCTAATGGCTTTAAGAGTTTTACCCCAATTAACAAAGAAGAAACATGAACATTCGGTGACTTCCAGCATAATATCTAAAAATCTTCATTAAAAAAATAACATATTCTCCAACTAAGGGCAGAATGGAAAACGTCACTGGCTTTTCCCTTATAAACACTGATTTCTCCGAAAACAAAGGGTCCTCTGTAACAGCAAAAGTATCAGAGAAAAAGGACTCTCCTATCTAAGCCCCAGTATATAAATCATCTTCAAACTACGGTCATTAGTTTTAACATAACTGTGGATTTGAATAAAGGAGATTGACCTATCTAACATATTTAAGACCAAATCCTACTGTTACCTAAATCTGAAATAAGTTAAGGCTATTGAAAAGAATCAAAAGCCTTTTCAAAATCAATAGCCAGAACAAATTCCTCATGATCATAATTTTGAGGATAAAAAATCCATTAAAGTGATGTCTTTGATTGCTATTAATGAAGCAATCTGGAATAAATCCAGAGTGATCCATATGGATAATCGAATCTCTCATTTTCTCACATTTTACAGGGCTCAGATTTGGGGCTTGATTTATAGGACAGTGATGGGCAAAAGGCTCTTTTCCTTTTGACACTGGGCTGCCCAGCCTGGATGGTGGATGGCTCGGTCTCTAAAGGGAGTGAGAGGAGCAATGCACTTGCTACTCATCTTCCAGCCTCCACCACAGATCCCCAAACACCTCTCTTTCACTGCAGGTCTTGTGAAGGTTACTGTGGGCTGAAGAAGCCATCAAAGTGCAGAGGTGTTTGGCACTCTTGCTGCCCAGCCAGGCTCAAGCAGAGACAGGGATGTCACCCGTGGGGCACAGGTGGCCTCCAGGAAAGCCCCAGGTAAAACCTTTGACCGGAGCTTAGCCAATTTTTTGGGGGAGGTAGAAGGACTTTTTCTCCACTGTTAAGCTCCTGTTTCCCCAGTTAAACAGTAAGAGATTTAGGCTTCTCTCTCATTTTTTTAAATAATGCCATGAACCCAGAGGCAATGCTGCCCCTCAGTCCTGGAGCCATGGCCAGGTCACCTCACACCAGGGTGGGGTGGGTGGTGAAGGGGCCCTGCTCCTCCCTGTGACCCCCAAAATGCCACCCCAGAAGCTTTACTGCTCTCCTCCTCTGCCATGTTCTTGCCAGACAGGAGACTCCAGCACCTCACCCCTCAGCACAATTTTATGGCCTCAAATATATCCTAACCAGTCTTTTCACCCACTAGCGGTCTCCTGCTTCCCTGCATGCCCCACTGCCAGACAGGCCACCTCCGTGAGCCAGCCTTCCTTCCTCCCGCCCCTTGCCCCTGCATCTCTTCTTCTCCCACCTGGCTGTCATCTCCCCTGGTGCTTTGGTTTCTCCTTGCAAAGCTGAACCCCCTATTCTGGTCCCATTGGAATGGCTAAAAAACTTGCCGTTCCTCCCAGCAGCAGATTTTGAAAATTACAGCAGAAAGCCATTAGTACTAGAAAGGAATACATAGTTTCCATTTGTGACTTTGCTTTTTTGCTGCCTGTAGCATCTCTGGATGGTAGTTGCCCACCTCCTTCACCTTCCCCTAAAGTCAGAGTTGCCTCTGGTCTAGAAACTGTCACATCCTGCAAAATGCTCCTGGCCCCATGCCACAAGGCCAGGACTTGACACCCAGTCTCTGAGCAACACTGTTTCAGTCAGAATTCAATAAAGTACTTGTATTATATGAACCTGGTAGGAATCGATTTTTATTTGAAACCAAATTTTAGGTTTCAAGCAAGAACAAAAAAGTTAGACAGCAGGTCAATACGCTTTGTATGGGTATCACATTAGGTCAGAAAGATTCTGAACTTTCACCTTTATTATCACCCTAAATTGCCTTTGAGTCAAATTTAATTTCACAGGTGTAACAGCTCCTTTTCCTTCTAATCTACTGACCGCACACTGAAGGCGAAACCTCAGGGCTTTGGGTTTTTTTATATATTTTTATCCAAAGCAGATGCAAAAAGGTGCTTAGAAGGCTGGTCTATATGTAAGGAATAGTTACTATCAGAACCATCTGCCTCTCCAATAGCTGAAATTATATATAAAACTTTCACTCCGACTTCACGACCAACTGATAGTCTCCTGTTGCTCCCACCCCTGCAACTCTTTTCTGCATTTAGTTGCCACTAAAACCTGTGCAACTCCGAGCTGGCTTCTGCTACAAGTGCTGCTTCTCTCATGTCAGCCAACTCAATGGATCCATGTTGCAGAGGTGCCTCTTTGTAAAAAGGTGCCCTTGGGTGACCAGGGTCAGTATAAATTGCTGCTTTTCCATATGACAGTGCAATTAGGATAGAAGCTGTCTCCTTTCTACCCATACTAAAAATGACGTAAACATAAAAACCTAAGACCAAGCACACTAGGTTGAACAAAAATCCAACTATTCCAATATTTCATGTTTGTTAATTACCAGGAGCGGATGTTCAGAAGTGGAGGTGTAAGAACAGGTCAAAGGCTGCAGTTTTGCCAGGACCCTCCCAGCAATCTGTGGCTTAGGCAATCTCATCCAGACCTGGTGGTAGCTGGTAGGGTCACCAAAATCTTCAAGCTAGACTGGAGGCCAGTTGTGGTCAGCTCTTGAGAATACATAGAGATTACTGTTATCATTACAGAGTACAAACAATTTTTTTTCCTACATCTTAGAGGTCTGAAATGATACCTGAAATTCATCTAAATGGATCACATTTGTTCTTCATTGCTCGCAGCACTGAACAGTATTCCTCAAATCCTGTAATGGGCTTGAATCTGAGCAGTGAAAGCAGACACTTTACCACAAGCTTTCTGGAACCTGTGCAGACACAGTAGCTCTGGAAACACCTGTGAAATGTTAAGAGGATTGTTAGTTAAATTGGAAGAATTCAAGGCACCTGAACCAGCACTGGCAACATCAATGTTCTCTATTGGTGATGAGAGGGACTACCATCATGAGAGTCACTACCAACATTTGCCCTTGCAGATGGGTGTTTCCAAGAGCAAAAGTGCTAAGCTCTGGCATTTGTAGGATGGTTTGGAGATTGTGGACCAGGCTCCAGGAAGCTTGCCAGTCCCAACACAGCCCAGCCAGGTGACAATCTACCATGACCACAGAGCAGCTCCTACATAAGCTAGATATCTCATCTAATTTAAAGGGAATCCTTACACAAATATTTGGCAGATTCAGTAGGGAAATTTGACCTGGAAAGTGAAGTGTCTTTCACCTGTAGAGAGGCAGTGCCTAAGATGGAAGGAGCAGGGAATGGGGCAGGGGTATAGAGTATTTGGGATAGAATGTTTCAGCTTGCTGAGCCTGCCTGTCATGGATCCGATACAGAAGAACTCTTCCATGATGAAATAAAGCTATCAAAAGTAAGAGGATTTCTTTGCAGCCAGCCAGGGTAGAAGAAGGGATAGATGAAGTTTTCTTCTCAATGTTATTAAGAGTCTCTACTGACGACACTAATGGGCAACATAGCAAATCACAGTCACAGCATTTTCTTTAAACACCTCTGTCACTAGTAAGCTCAGGGACACAGACTGAGAAATACAAATGCAGTTATGAATTCCATTAGCTTTTCTGAAACCAAACAAAATTTACCACCAGAGGAGAACAAATTCTGCTCCTAGTTACAGTGGTGTAATTCCAGGAAAGCTGACAGAGTGCTACTAACTCAGGTACGGGAAGAATCTGCTCCAACCTCCTGGAATGTCTGTTAGGCTGTGCTGAACAGATATAACTATCTCACTACATTGAGTAAGAGCAAGAGAGAGAGACTTTTTATGATGTTCTACCCATTAAAAAGAAACCCGAACACACAGCTTATTTTTATAAATAAATGTGTTACCTGAAGAATAGTTGCACACACTCATTTGCATAGGATTTGGTATACATCTGTGCTCTTCAATAGATTATTCCAAACCTCAAGTATTTCATATAATTAATGTCAATATGCTTGGCTTATTTGTTATAAAAGAAAAGCATTTCTAATTAGCCTTTTTGATGTGTAAAACTTCAGTATTTCTCCCTAGTGTTTTCCAAATCAGGTTCCTTTTTTTACACTCCCGCACGAAGAGAGAGTGTGAGGCTTACTGCACCACTTAAGTCTTATTCTGAAGATAGTTTAAATTGCAGGTACGTGATAACTAGGCCTTGAGCTGGCCCTCAACATGGGGTGAGGTTCACCTACTACGAGCAATGTCAGAAGTCCACACAGTATAAACTGGCCTTGTGACAAGTCAAACATTCCCATTTCCTGTTAAATTCAACCAACACTTTGCATATTTCCATTTATTATAGTGACACATACAATCTACTTTTCAACCAAAGCAAACCCTACTTGCCTTCACTGAACCTCTGGAGAGTCTCTGGGAAGAACAAAACCTTCGCAGCAGTGACATTCATAGGCTTATCACAACACACCAGGGACACAAGTAAATCTGAAGCAGTAAAAGAGAGTACAACGTTGGTGAGCTGCCCAGATGTAGCAATAAAGAAGGTCAAGGTGAGCACTTTTTTGTACCAGTCAACCCTGCAGAAAGGCCAGGCAAATTAAGAAGTTTTTGCCAAGCCAAAGGATTGGTTCTATCAGCAGCAAGTACCAGGAGGGTGGAAAGTTGAGTGTACAGACTCCTGTCTCTTAACCACTTACCCCTCTTTTTCTTGGGAGAAACTCAGCACTGAATTTACATTTAAGTAA
This sequence comes from Egretta garzetta, assembly GCF_000687185.1. Classification (NCBI taxonomy): domain Eukaryota; kingdom Metazoa; phylum Chordata; class Aves; order Pelecaniformes; family Ardeidae; genus Egretta; species Egretta garzetta. The sequence continues at coordinate 733,069 of NW_009259047.1, read as the reverse complement.
AACCACGGTACGAGACTGACCAGATGCCTGTTGGAAGCAATGGGAATATTTTCCCTTTACTTGTGGTCTTGGATTAAGCTCTAAATGAGGTCAGAGCTAGACCTGATCTGTGGAGGCATACAGGAAAAGAAATTGTGCTTCTCTATTAAACCGGACAAGCAAAGTGCTTTACTGAGTGCTGAAAGAAGATGTGAGATTCCATGACAAGCTCAGGTTTTCTTTCCCATGTAGCTCTCATTTAACACAAAGAAGCTTATTTTCCGTATCATGGGGCCCTTGATCCTGAGCAATAAATATAGTATCTTCCCTAGAAGCATCAAGGCCCTGCTTTATAGCCTTGGCAAGAGACTGTACATCGGCCTTGTTGGTTGATTAGTTAATTCAAACAAGAATAGCAAATTCCTAAAACTTTGGCCAAAATAACATCTTTCTGGCTGCTCCAGTGAGCCAATATTATTGTGGAAACCTGGAAGCAGTAGTCAAGTCTTTGATGATTTATTTAGTAGGAGTCATCTAGTAGCTAATTGTCTGCAATTTTTAACCTCATTCATGTGCACTGCTGATTCTTCTTCCAGCATCTGCAGTTTTCTCCTTAAGCTTTCTTACATCTCTGTATGTAACATTTCCAGACAGCAGTTCAACTTTATCACAAATATTTTTATGGACTTGCCAAACCACATCCAAGATCTTCAGACTCAAAAGTAAAAGATAAAATCATCCTCGGAGGGCACCTCACCCTTCTCCACCCAGGCACATGAAAAAAACCCCAGCTTTAGGCTCCGACATTTTACATTTATAATGAGTTACGGCTTAGGTTTGGGTTTTTTTTTTTTGGTGTTGGAATTTTCACCTTTCCATTCTTCTCCTGGATTTTTCACCTTGGATCCATGTCAAAAGAGAGAAAATACTAGTGAGCCATGTAAAAGAACCATTCGCCTCTTCTGTCTGTACTGCAGATCTTACCATCTCTGTAGTGCTGGCCCTGGTGAAGTGCATGCCTGTCAGTCACTGCAGATGTACCATAGGACAAGTGAGTGATGACTAGGCAGGGAGATTTTGGCCAGGAGTGGAGAAGACTTTTGTACCATATTGGCAGTAAGTCTTATCTGAGATGAGAGTTAACTAAAATGCTCAAGACATTCGATGGCTGTAACCTAGAGCTTCCTGGGTAAGTTCAAAGAAGAATCTGATTCACTGTGTGGTTCTGTTTCCACCATGGTTTAAGGATGCTCCTGATGTCTGTTAAGTCATAAAAATATAACTGTTCTAGTCAGATTTCTGGTTAATCTCATGTGATTCTTCATGAGATAGAAAGTTCTTCCTGTTTATTTTCTGCATTCAATTATTCTGGTGCATGATTCAGCAATTGTCACATGTCTGTTTTGGGGCGGCTTCATGCCACGAGTGGAAGAAGGGCTCTTTATGCCTTGTTTCTGTCTCCTATTTCTATGTTTATGGAGAAGCCTGGGTCCCTTGGGAGATGGAAAATACTCCATTTGACCAATATTATCACCATTGCCCATTATGATACATGCCTGTGGAAAGATATTTTTAAAAATAATAAGTTCTATTTTGCTAATGTAGCCACTGTTTAAATGTAAAATATAATTAGAGTACCCACCCAGGGTGTATGTTGTTGTGTATTTTATAATACTATGTCTAGATGAGTGTTGGCATTCTACCTATATACTTAACCACACCCAGGAATGCTGGTATTACAGAATTGCACACATCCTGTTGACTAATTAAATAATAATTAGTATTTTAAAAAAGATGCACTCAAATTGGTTATGCAAGATTTTATGTCACTGCAAATTAAAACCAAAACATAACAAATATATGTAGTGAACAATGCTGGTCAGAAAGCTTACTGACCATGGACTTATCTTCCGGCAGACAGCACATAATACTTCATACTCCATAGATTTTAAACACATTTGGCAGACCCTCCCTCCCCCACTGTTACTTTGGGTTACACCTGCTTTATAAAACTGTTAATGTAATTTCGTATTCAACACAGAATTTCTGTAGTCTGCCTACTTCTGAGTTATGATCACGTATCATGACCAGAGATAATTTTTGGCTGAAAAAAGCACTGCGACGTGCCTGGGGAAGGAAGATTGTTCTTTACAATGGCAATTCTGGAAGAAATCTGGAAAATGCACTTTAAGTTAGAAATTACCCACAAAAATATCCCAAATACTGTTGTTCTAAGAAAGCGCTACTGATGAGCCTGAGCCACTTGGATTTGGAACAGATTTTCCACAAGCTTGAGTGGGCTTGTGGTTCTCATGATGACGAGGGGCCAGATGCAAAGTCTGGCTCACCATTTGGATTTGGGGCTCTAAGATCACAGACTTTTTGTTGCAGCCATGTCTTACATGTATTTAATTGTTTATGTAACGTAACTTCTAAACTTGTTGTTAACCTTAATTCAGTCAAAATTCACAGGCACAGAGGCCAAGCCCTGGGCCTTGCCCAGGGCACAGTTTTATTAGCTGCTATGCACCAAGTGGATTATATGTGACGTTTCAGTGGTGTTTCTGGCCTGCCATTGTTAGTTTCCCTGGAGTCCCCAGTTGTGCACACAAACCTTTATGAAAGAAAATCTGGAAAATATGGACTGTGCTCCCACCTTCAATTAAGTGTTTGTTGGGCAACAGTAAAGAACAACTGTCCTGGTTTTGTCTGGGACAGAGTTCATTTTCCTCCTAGTAGCTGGCATAGTGCTGTGTTTTGGATTTAGGTTGGGAAGAATGAACACACTGATGGTTTAGTTGTTGCTTAGCAGTGCTTAGACTAGTCAAGGACTTTTCAGCTTCCCATGCTCTGCCAGGGGCACAAGGAGCTGGGAGGGAGTACAGCCAGGACAGCTGACCCCAACTGGGCTATTCCATACCATATGACATTATGCTCAGTATATAAACCAGGGGGAGTTGGCTGGGGGGAGCAATTGGTGCTCAGGGATGGGCTGGGCATTGGTCAGCAGGTGGTGAGCAATTGCATCGTGCATCACTTGTTTCATACATTATTATTATTATTATTATTATTATTATTCTCTGCTGTTTTATTAAACTGTCTTTATCTCAACCCACGGGTTTTACTTTTTTTTCCGATTCTCTTCCCCATCCCACTGGGAAGCAGGGTTGTGAGCAAACGGCTGTGTAGTGTTTAGCTGCCTGATGGGTTAAACCACAACAGCAACAAATATTTTGCACGTAACTTCATTTTTTTTAAATTCATGAATCTGATTTTTAACTTTTCCGTTACTGTGGTGGCAAGTGATTTTTCAAGGCGTTGAGAACAAATCACTGCCCAGGAGTTTCTCATCGGACTGTTTCTCTTTTCATGGGGCAAGAGATTATAGCCAAAGACCAGCTTCTTTACTGAAGAGCAACTTTTGGCTGCCCTGGTAAGTTAAACATTGGCATTTCAGTCTAAACATTTGCCCCTGATAGGCAGTTATTTTTTAGCAAACCAATGCCTCTATGAAGCAAACTGAGGCTGTTTGGACGGAGCAGGACGTAAGACTGCTGAAGAGATAATACTGCTCGTTTCAGGGACACATGCATGGCAGTTTTACAACTGCCTCCCTCCCCAAAGCCTCAGCAACCCCTTTTCTCTACCCCAAAAATTAGCAATAAAGTCAGTACAGCACTGCACTTCTCTGCATCTGAAAGGCACTTAAAAAGAGGCCGGCTTTTTGAATTTGTAACCGGGGCTTCTGTTACTTCTAAAGGCTTGTATGTTCTTGTATGTTCTTGTATGTTCACTGCTTTCTTACCTGGTGTGCTTCGCCCATGACTCTGGCAGACAAGAAATTTCTGAGGGACAGGAGAACCATCCTCACCTGTATACCTTGGTCACCACTGGCAAGCAGGCAGCAACCGGATTTCACGTTGAGAACCAGTGTTTCTTCTGAGAGCAGTTGTGTGAGAAAGCGTTCTTCAAACGTGAAGCCCCAGTTGACAGGACTGGTCAAATCCCTCTTCTCTCTTCTTTCCTAAAGAAAAGCAAAGCCACAATGAACTTACACACTCTGCTATTTCCCCCCAACAGAAATGCCGTGGCTCATTTGCATATAGGAGGAACAGTATTGCATTATTGAAAATAATCCAAAACAAAAAATTGCACCTGGCCAACAACACAAGACCAACTTGCTTCCTGATGTGATTTTAAATGGCTGAGATATTAAAACACTGAAAAACGGGGTTTATAATGGAAATACTGACAGACTATTAACTATAGCGACGCTGCTCTAATAAATGGAATAGCCTGTCGTAATCTCTAGTTCATAAATATGCAAATACAAGGCAGAGGATTTGCTCCAAAGGATGTCTCTATAATTTTAACTGACCTTTACTGATACTAAATGAGCCTGTTGCTTCTGGTTTTGAGCATTAAATAGGAAGTACAGGGAATCCTGTCTCTCTGCATTCAAGGCCCACTCTGGCTCCCATCAGCGCCAATGGCAAAATCCTCACTACCTTCAACAGGGAAAAATCTGGCCCCAGATCATCTAGAATGTGAGATGTCTGGCATTAAACTGAACTCTTGACTGTACTTGATTTTAATTCTGTTCTCATCTGTGTTAATTATTATTATATTAATTCTTCTGTTTGGGAGAAATTAAGCACACATTTGCCCCATGTGTCAAAGAGCTTGACCTGCCAAAAGGCACTCACTTGTTCAGTGATAAACAGGCCATCAACACAATGATATAAATGTTGAATTTTAGCCAGTTTCCTGTTCTGGACCAAATGGAGGTAAATCCACTGACTTAATATTTAATAACCTAAATGTAATTTCTTTTTTGTGCCTCGTATTGCGCAGTAAAGAACTGGATGGCTAGCAGTTTTGCAGATTCCCAACCCCTAATTATTTTAAGCTATTCATCCTGGTATCTGTCCATTGATGCTCAGCCAAATTGCCAGCAGGGGAGAGATCTGTCCAATCCAGGAGCTAAATGAGTCACTGAGAGTCAATCTGTTTTTTTCCCTTGCTGCTGGGATTTCCTTGGGTCCTGGCCTCTCTCTGCTCCAATCACACACACAGAGCTCCAGGCGTGGGTCCTCTTTGGCTTCAGCTGCCTCCTGTCTCCCCATGTCTGCTCTGCTCATCACAGCTGTTGATGGGTTCTCACCGGCTGGCCACAGAAGACCGATACTTCCATCACACTGCTCTTACAGCTCTTGCTCTGAAGGAAAATGAAGACATCTTGGCCTTGTTGAATTTGCTGCTGAAGTAATACATCAGGTATCTAGATGGAAAGCAAACCGCATGAATAAAATGTGTCATCTGGGTTAGATACTAATTTATTTGCCTTAAGTTCTGGGAACAATATTTGCACTTTTTCCACAGAACTCGGTTAAGTTCCATAGAAACTGAATACTAATATGATTTCTGCAGCATGGAAAACAAATATGAAACAGAGAAAAAATAGACTCATCAGAAATATTAGCTGCTCAGTATTAAAATATCTGACAATGCCACAAATACAATTTATAAACAGGAACATTTAGAGCCTAACTATTCGCTAAAAAGCCAGTTCCTTGCTTCCTCCCTTTTAGGGTCAGGATTCAATTACACAAAAATATGCAGCAGACTTAAGGACTGCATGTAAGATTAAGATAACTGGTATTTCATGGTAAATGATTAAATTAGCTGACACAGTTTTATCCTGAACTTTGCCATTAAAACTGACATTTTTGTGCCACGCACATTGTAGGCTGCTGGTAATCTAAACGGCCTTTCTTCTTTCAAAGACTTTAAATAGCTGAAGAACTCTTGTTCTTTACTCTATTTGCAAATGTGTGGAAGATATATCTACATCATAACAAGATGAACTAAGCACAGGACTTTTTTTTTTTTTTTTTCCTCATTTATCATACAAATACCCTAACAAAACAGCAAGGAAGTTCCAAATGCCCAGATTCAGCTCTGCAACATGCACTTTAATCAAGTCGTTTATGTGACTCCACAGAGATGAGAACATGCTGTCCTCCTCACAGCGAGTAAAAATAGAGAAATGACAGAAGCCTCTTACTAAAAGTTTAATTATTCCGAGTATACAATTCTAAACCACTCTATGTTTATTCCTCTTCTTTTCAGGCTTGCTTTTTTATGATGGCAGGGAGTTACGGGAATAATTTTGATAGAAAACAGAGTTAGGACTGGATGGATGAAATGTTGTCAGAGCTGGTGGTTGTAGTCACTGCCCTTCAGTTGAGTTAGCTGGGAAGGAGCAACTCAACTCCTCTGTGAAGATATTTGGCCTTCAAAGCAAAGTGCAGGCACGTGTCATTGCACACAGCAAAGGTGAGGCCGGTCCGATCAGAGACTTGAACTATGAGAGAAGCCTATCTTCTGAGCATTGCACTGAGACACCACTAGAGCTGGGTGGGAAGAAAAGCCCCAGAAGCATTGCAGAAATGAAGAAAGGCGTCAGGACATGCAGACAGTGCATCCCTATGAGAAGCCAAGGGTGAGCGTAAGGAATGGGCTCTGGCTAAAAGAGGTCTCGCAAGCAATGGGATAAAATTCTTCTGTCCTAGTTGTTTGACTTGTCCTGTGGTCAGAAAACCAGATCTTTATCCCTTTTTTGTAAATACATAGAGTAACATAAAAGTACTATGTGACCGTCACCAACGATTTCTCCTCATAATTAGAACAACCTAGAATATCTCAATTTTTTAGCTAGCCATAAACTTCAAAAGAAGAGGCTCTAACAATACAAAAGCAGAGGGACTGCAATACTGGCCCAGAAGAGGTGTCCAGCGTGTCCAGTTTTTCACAGTCAGGAGCCTTGCACACTTGTGAAAATGATGTATTAGGAATGACAATTATTATTATTATAGAATAATCTACCTGAATGGGACACTTAATTCCCCACTCACAAGCTCCGAAAGTCGAAGCTTTATGAAGAACTCATGCATGCCTCATATTATACTTCTTTCTGTGCACTGGCACAAAGATAAGAAAAGTCTCCAAACATTGACTGTACAGTTTGGAAGGGTAAAGACATGTCTCTGTACTTCTGCTTTTAGTAACCAAGGTGTCTGCAAAAACAGGTAGTGGAAGATCAACAGACACCAAAAAAATTGGGGTTTTTATCCCAGCAGAGAATTTAGCCCTTTATTCTTAGCACAAACTTATCAGAGGTGTATGTATAACAGGAATGCTACAGCAAAGTTTCTGGATTCCCTGTTAGCCATAAACAGTTGAGCAAGACTTTGGACTTTTTTTTCACATCTTGGATCTTCTATCAGTTCTAATAAAGAAGAAGAAATGCAGCTTTTTATGCAGCACCTTCCCCAGGAGTTAAAAATTGCAGTTATACAACGCTCCCACAGTCACACCACTATCATCAAAGAATGACATTCAGTGAAAAGAAATGTCCACGCAGACGGTTTCATTGTTTGAGAACTCATGCAAATGCTGAACAATGAAACTCAATCTGATTATCAAAAAATCAAACCTGTATGACCATCTCACAAACTGTGTTATTCAATTAAAACTTCTCAGCTCTCCTACATAATTTCTTGGCTTTTATATATTGTGCAAAAGATAGAGCTACTTTTACTTCTCTTTGTACATTTTAAACTTTGAAAACCTTTCACAGCAGAGGTGATATGAATCATCTAGCTTTTCCTATTCCAAAATGTTTCACTGATCATTCATTATTAACTGAGTAAAATGAAGATAGCTATGATAAATTTTGATCTATCTCAAAGTATTAGAAAGGATATGAAAACATCTTGTTCATAGTACTAACTTTTAGATGACATATGAAGGTACAACCCCAGTTTTTTCACTGTCACATACAATAAGGCTCTTAATAACCCAATCACTTATTATTACATTTTTCCTCATTCCTAAGCACTAATAGTTTCAGCCTGGTCCACCATTTAGCAGAAACGCATTCAGACAATAGAACCGTGAAGGGACTGGACAGTGGTGACAGGAAGCCTGTCGATGTCAGAGATTAGGATCCTAATGTCTATGTTTTTTTCTAATTAATGTATGTTCTCTAAACAGTTCTACATACATGTATGTCTTGATGTGAATCTTCTGGAAAGAGAATAAGAAGTCTGTGGCCACTTTTAGACCCGGGAGTGACATTTTTCAACACATCTCAGTAACTGGTGTTCTTTTACTAAATACACTGCAGTGTAACTGTACACAAAACTTGAAAATACCATGACAAAACAAACCTTTTCAAGTGGCGCAACTCAGCAATGAAACACAACCTAGAGAAGAACCACACTAGTTCAGAAAAAAAGAAGGAAACGGCTCATTTTAGTGAGTCGAGATCCTGGATACATCTTGCTGCTCGTCATTTAGCTATCCAGACAGAAGGACTGGACTGAAGTTAGTGGGGCTATTTGAGATGTACTCCGGAACTGAATATATTTGGAAAAATCCATTATACTATTTTACTCATTTACCTCCTAAAATGCTTTCAGTTTCACTACAGCCCCCCTCAGCTTGGGTTCTCCAGGGTTGGAGAGGGTCAGGCCTATGGGTAAGGGAAGCAGACGGGGACAGAAGTTGTGCAAAGCTGGTCATGGACTTAATAAGGGCTTGATTCTGTACCAACGAAATCAACGGGAGTTTGGCTCATGCTTGCAATGGGAGGTGGATCAACGCTTTATGCCAGCTGTTCCCTGCTGGGTAGGGATAATCCCTTTGAAACAAAATATTTAACTTATTCTCACTCTGTTGTTGTAAGTAGGCTTTCCATGATAATGCTTTCATGAGAATTAAAAGGTGTGTCCCATTTTTTCTTCCAGATACCCCCATTCCTGTAGTATATATTTACCTATCCGCCCCCCCCCCCCCCCCCAAAAAAAAAAAAAGAAACCTGCTATTAACTATGCTATTAACAAAAACCACCATAGCAATGAGTTACAGGGTGGATCATCTCTTTGTTCTGCTGGCCATGACCGTACTTCTCTTTGCAGTTTCCTCAGCCAGAAGATGCAGCAAGGAGGCATGTGAATTCAAACGGCTACAGCTGAGGTGGGATCCCATGGGCAGAAGGAAAACAGCCGAGGTCCCTGCAGGCAAATAAGATGATAGAAAAAATAAACCACCAACAGTCATGAAGGGAGTCATGAAGAACAGAGTGTGGGAACGGTATCAGAGAGACGGGAGCTAAGGGAGGACAGTATGAACAATAAAATCAGATATGTATGTCCTGCAATCTGGATCCAAGTTCAGCATTTAGTCTCAGTTGCTATTTCTGTGGCTTTTTTCAATGTTTTACAGGGAAAATGAGGTTCTGAAACATGGCTGAAGCTGCCCAGGTTGCTTCTAGCCCCTGCATATGCTGGTCAAGTTCAAAATCATTGTGAAAGTTGGGGCCATATACCCCAGCTTTCAGTTTGGTTCCCTCCCTCTCGCCCCTCTGGCTGAGATCCATTTGGCTAACAGACCTGGAACATAAAGTCTCCTAAGTTTTATACAGCAATTATTTAATTTAAAAAGTCTCTTTCATTGCATTCTAATGACATTTCCATAAAATACAGAGTCCTACATGTCCTCCTGGGAACTTTTGTTTACTCCATAAACCGCAACACTTTTTGAAAAGCTCTAGAAGACTTCAAGAGAGGAAACTTCCAGAGACAGAGTTGTTTGGTCTGGCAACCGGGAACTGAGCTTTCCATAGAGTTACGTCCTCCAGAAGCAGAAAACGTATGGAATCGTTTGAGCTTAAAAGACTGTGACATTTTTATAGAATGAAAGGAGGAACTGAGAGATACAATGACAGAGCCGGGAGCTGCATCTGGCTGGCTGTTCCATGGAGCGTTCTCCTTATAGATTTTTATGGCTCTCCTAGCCCTAATATTAAACACTTGACCTTTTTGTCAAATACTATTTTAGATTATTAGGTTGGATGATTAGTTACTAAATATACCATCTATAGTAAATAGGAAATTGTGTAGTCCGATGCTTCAGTCTCAAGACCTTTCAGGTATTGCTCCCTTGGCATTTAACATTAGAACATTGAGTCCCCTTATATTAACTTAAGCCACTTGGTAAGCAAGAAGTGCACAGCGTTTTCACACAGGGCATAGGGATTTCTGAGGTAACACTACTAGAACAGGGATGTCTTCTTTCCCTTGCCTCCCCCCACTAAACTGATAGCTTTAAGGAGAATGCTATAAACATCATGAAGTCAAGTATAACTAGGAGCCAGCTCATGTCAAAATTAGGCTACTGCCTGCAAATAAGTGCATTTACCTTTTAAAGTTCTGTAAACCAGTACTTTGCAAAGGACTCTGCCCTGTGCCTCTCTACCCAGTGAACTCTTCCATTCATCCTCTCCCCTCCCAAGGTCCCCATGTTGGAAGCAGAATTAATAATTTGCTTTTTCACCTCTCCCTCCCAACACCTTCATACCCCTGTTTGAGAAACCCTGCTGTAAACATAACCCCTCCCTCACATAAATCCCACCTCAAATATTTGAATTTAAAGGTTTGTGGTTACAGGCAGTATGACCCTGAACTTGTGAATATTTATAATAGTTCTGGAAGACAAAAAAGATCAAAATTCTTCCTGGAACTTAAAAAGGTTTTAATAGGAATGGAACAAAATGCTCGTGCAGAAATATCCATCACCCTTAGAGGACAAGCTGCAGGAAGTAGAAAAAAGAACCTTATTAGTAAACGTTGTGGAGCATATTTAGAAGAGCACCCCATGGAGTCCATGTAACATATTTATAGTGTACAAATTCAGCTTGGACATAGAGAGATTTAAGATTTGGGTAACTGATTCCTCACTACCAGCAAGTGACAGAACTGCTTTATTTTTCAGCAGGCTGGATCTGGTTCTGATCTCAGTCCTTTAAATTTAATAAAACCAGCTGCTCTAAATCCTAGCATAGATTTCCTCTTTGTTATTACAGGACGGTCCTTGTTAGCCAAGCCAAACCCAAGGACTCACACGGTTATGTGAGCAGTGTTTGAACAGACTAGACTGTAGGATTCGGCCTCAAACTTGCAGAGCTGTAATTATATTTTCTTTGATTATGCACTAGTGTGATGGAAGCAGCCTATGCACAAAACAGATAACGCTACTCTTCCTGCAGTTTAATTTCTTGGCAATTAAAACAGGTGTGTTCGAGAACGACAAGAATTAGGAAAACTCACTTAAAAGTCCAGCCCTTCTAAAATCACACAGTATCTGAATGGTTAATGAACAGTGAATCTTCGCTAGGAGCACCACCATGCTCCTATAACTGTTGTACATTTCTGTCTTTAATAATAATAATAGAATATTACTGAAGCTGGAGATACTCCACGGCAGTTAAAGCATGGTTATTTAGCAAACAATTACTTCCAAAATAAACTGCTGAAAATCTGCTGTGCTCCAGCATTGCCAGATTGAGTTCCTCCTGTCTCCCCTCTTTCCAGATGCCCTCTGTGTTGCTTACTTTACCTCTTGGCACACGCTAGTGCAGTAGCACGTGATGAGGTGAGACTTAGGGCAGTTCCTAGGCATTGCTTCCAGAACTGGAAAAGAGCTGGGACTCCTCCGCAGTCCCCAACAACAGCAATCTGAAACGGTGGAGCTGCAGCAGCTGAGAATTTGCTCCCCAGGCATCATACAGATACTTGCAGATCCCAGAAAGCCAGAGAACACAAACCCCTGGTTGCAGGCACAGCAGTCCCACCTGTCAGGTGTTTCATTACAGAAGCGTGAGTTGGAAGACTTGGACGTTCATTCCTAGATTACAAGATATGTCGCCACAGCACAGGGCAACACTGAGAAAGCTTTTCTGGCCTAATCACAAGAACCAGCACTTGCCATCTCAGTGCTCTGCTCCCAGCTGCTACACCCAACTCATTGAACCCACCTGCTCCAGATACCTTTACACCTCAAAGTTGTTTACAACTGCCCTAGCTGGAGATCTAAACTTCTGAAAGCTATAGGCAAAGTGATTGATTCTAATGCCCTATTATATATGTATCTTGATGTAAGTATAGTCAGTCTTTGGCCATGTTCAGCTCCCATATAAGTAGGTATGGAAATGGGCATGAAGCAGGAAAAGCAGTTAACAGGAAAAGACAAAGTAAAATAGTTGTGTCACACACAAGAGCTTTAATAGTTCTTTTTATTGCTGCCACTCCAACCCTTTTGTCTAAGCTATTGACACAAAGGAGATCAAAAAAGGGTTTTTTAGAACACAGCAGGTTCATTGGCACCATTTAAGAATTTGGCTCGAGCAGTAAAATCACTGTTTATGCCACAGCTGGCCTTGGTCCATTGGTTTTGCTACATTACCAAATCTTCTTGATAAAGAAAAAGAATTCTAATTCTATGTAATTGCAGTATTGTCTTGACCCTTGAAGTCCATGGAGCTCTTCCAGGACTAGATGAGTGCAGAGCAAGAATGTAAAAACTGTTATGATGTTGGTGCTTAAAACAGAGCACTATATTTACTGAAAGCTTCTGTAATGCTCTGGACTGAAGATAAAAAAGTGGTATATGCATAAACCAGTTTCAAACACATGATGATATTTGCTCACTTATGGCCTAAATCAGTAATTGTCTAGCCTGTATGGCTTACCAGAGGACATCTGGAGTAGCATTTTACTTGCATAAATTCCATTAGCTGTATCCATGAAAAGCCACTTCTAAAATAGTGCTACATCAATGAGTTTTTCCCAAATAGGTTAAAGTGAATTAATGGAAGTTAAACACAAAGTCCATAGCAGGAGGTCAGTAGCAGAGCTGCAAAGAGTATGCCAAGGGTCCTGGCACCTAAATGCAGCAGGCCAGACCATGACAACTTCCCCAGCTGAAAACCACTCTAATTAGTTAGCTGTCAATCACAAAGTAGGACATAAAGTTCTCAGCAGTTAGTGGACATTAGCCAGTTATCTGTAGAAAATTAGGTGATTCATTCTCAGAATTGGAATTAGGAAACAATTGGATTTCAGTGAATCAATCTGTGGTCCCAAGTACTCCAAGGCACGCCATGCCTACTCTCCCTCTCCTTCTATCTGAAGGACTGTGTTTCTCAGTGTACCCAACAGCATCTACTGACTCCCACCAGTAGACTCGAAGCAAAATCTCTCTTGAGAGCGAGGTAACTATTCCACATTTACAACTGACTCTAAGGAGAAATCAAAATTCAGATGCCATCTCTAGAAGACCATTTCCCAGTTACACCATTTCAGCTTTCTGCCATGGTTTTCAAGCACAGTTTATCAATTGTGGTATGCCTTATAACCTCCCATAGTCAATCAGACTTGTGGATGTTTGCCCTCCTCAATATTTCCCAAGGAGTTTAAATGGGTCTAGCTGGTATGTAGCAAACACACATGGATATCTGATATAGATCATTATGGCCTTTGGCCAAAACATATGTTTTAGCTGTGGGCTTGTTTTCCTATGGCTAACCATTTTTTTCCATTACATCTAGAAGAAAGGATAACACAGGCTATGTTTGCTGAGAAGCAGTTTTCTTATAAATCAGGCCAAAACACAGTGGCTCGGCTTCCTCAGCTAGGATCTTCAGGCCTGCACTGCAACCAGACATGTCCCAGGCACCATCTGCCCATCTGTGCAAATGTCAGCACAGTCACTCCACTGTAGCCAGGACGTCTTGAGAAGACAGTTAGTTATGCTGAGAAAGTCTATGCTGAGAAAGTCTAATCTTCTCGGTCACAAAGTTCTAACAATAATTATAACAGGTCCATAGCGCAAAAAAATGAGAACATACACATATAAGGACAGAAAATTGACACATGGGAAGTGTAAGGTGTTAAAAATATACTTGCTGGCATTAACACAATGCGTTATGTTCTGAAAAGCAAAGCATAGCAAACATGTCTTTTTTAAAGCACAAAAGCAAAAACTTTGCCTTTACCCACTGATGTTTCTAAGCTATTTATGCTCAGTCCAGCTCCCGTCAGCTTATCAGGGGCTGCATGTTTTCACTGCAATCTACTGCACAGCACCACTCCAGCTCAGCTGGCATTTGTGTTATGAGAAAAAAAGATGGATTTCACTAATTTGCTTCACTCCTACCCTACATCCGTTCCTGTAACGTTGATGGGGTGGTAGTTGTGGGCCAACTTCAACATCTCAGTCATCCAGCTCCTCCTCTGCTTAGGCACCTGTCAGCCCCTGTGGTTTTGGTGCAAAATGCACCATTTTTCAGGCCTGAACATTTCGCTGGAATGGTTTATGTATTGTCCACCAAATATCACAGCAGGGAAGGCAGAAAGTTCAGATGGCCTTACTAATACAGCTTTATTTTGAAAAGTCTTCCAGTGGTGCATCTGTGGCCTCCAGGACACCCTCCCTGTGGTTATGTTGAAGTGGCTGAGGAAGGCGAGCTAACCAGATCCTGGAGTACTTATTTTACTTCTATTATTACAGCTCAGGCATGTGACAGGCATATATATAGTCATATCAGTAAGGTTTTCTCATCACCGATGGTGGAAAAGAAAGAATGTGAAACCTGAACTATACAACGATATGTTTTATAAATAAGCAGCAAAGACTTTTCAAGACTAGATACCATATAAATCACTATTAGCAAATCTGTATACCAACCAAAGATGTATACCAACGATACACTCCAAATAAATGGCTGGGCATTTAAGCTAAATCTTCCTTGGCACAGTGCAGGTTGGAGCTCCAGATGGACCTAAGCCCGGGGGGAAAGACACGTCTGCCTACAGAGTAATTGTTAACACTGAAGTGAGATTTTGTATCTTCTTCCCCTATTCTGCGTCTTTATCAGTTGGTTCTACCCTCCCTTTTTCAGACAGGGGTCACATCACTTCACCTGTTACTTTCACTGGTTGATTAAACCAACTGAGCGATTACCTGTTTGTCCCCCTGACCTGTTAGCGCAGGTCTCATTGTGAGACCCCTGCAGACGATCAGCTGTGCAGAATGTTCTCACTCTAAAGCTCTCAGGACCAAAATTCCTAAACTACATATAAATTCATTCTTCCAGTTAATTGCTGGATTATACATTCTGATCGGTAGTTTTAGCAATTTTATAGAAAAAGTGGGAAATTTCTGTCATGATATGGTTACATGACTTCATACAAACCCACATACATACACATAGATTCTTTAATACATTATTTTATCTTAATATTGCTAATTCTCCCTGTGCTTTGACACTGCATCTGAGTCAGACCAAAGTCCAGACACGATGTCTGCTTCCTGTTTGCTGTTACACATTGCTGCTATGGCAAAATGGTTGACAAGAGAGAAGAGAGTCTTTGAAGTGTTCTGACAATCTCTGTCAAGAAGATCCCAGAAGCACGGATAAATGTTTTTTTCTCTCCCAGGCCTCGCAGCTTAAAGTACCAAAGGGTTCACTGTTGTTACCCTTCTTATTCAAAACCCATATGAAACCACTAGAGGATATTGTGAAATGGCATAGGCTACAATGTCATCAATATCCCGATGACACCAAGCTCTACGTCTCCTTTTCATTGAAGCCATATGTTACAGCTTCCTTGTGTCTGGCAGAGATAAGACATGGATGAAAGCCAGTTGGCTGAGGCTTTCTCTAGATAAGATGAAGGTAGTGTATGGGTTTGGCAAGGGAAAAGTGTTTTGAGTTGACAAAAATCTGCTTTCAAAGTTGAGGGAGATTCCCATTGTCAAAATGCACAAGGGATTTACTGCCTCCTACTTCATCTCGGAGTCCCAGCTACAAAAGTGACCCAAATCCATTTGTCTCTTGCTAGATTTTACTAACTAGGTGCTCCCTGGGTTCCAGGTGACCAGTCTGTTGTTGACCAGGCTCACAAGGTCAATGCAGGCCCTACTATGTCATTACTTTCAGATGCCATTTACCTTATTCAGAAACATGTCCAGTGACAACGACTCTACCCCTTCCCAATGTACTGCAGTATGCCACCAGATTCCTAATGGAATACCACGTGTTTCTTAATGATTAACTGACATCTCTCTTACTGCAATTGAAGCCTATTGGTTCTTAACTTTCCCCCAGGAACATAGGAAAGGATTATTCTCCTTTTCTTTGGAGCAGTGTTTCTCGTGTAGTTGAAAACCTACATTATCTTCTTTAAGACTCCTCTTGTGTAGGTTAGACAACCCCAGATCATTCAATCTTTCCTCACAGATCTTTTTTTTTGTTTTAGACCTCTGATTATTCTTTTTGCTCTCTTCTCCAGCTGGACTGTATTTCTTGAAATGCAAGCCCCAAAAGGAGGTCACAGTAAATCAAGTGACTTTTTAAGCTTCTATTAGATATAGGTAGGCAGCAGCACTGTTTCTGCTCCAGGCCCTTCTGGCATATTTACTGGGTGGAGGATCTTTGCTTGTTATCTCTTCTGCAATATGATAGTATGCAGCTTAGCTGCAGTCAGCCCCCCAAACAAAATTATGCTTAGATAGCACAGAGACACACAGGTCAATGCAAACCCAATAAATTCTACACTCATTTTCCAAATTCACAGCAACATTTTGGGTAACATCAGGTTCCTCTAAGATGTCCATCCTTTTCTGCCTGCAATTCAGAGCTCTCCTCTTAATTGTTGAACCTCCCTCCCATCACATCAGCTTTCTTTGACCTTAGTTAGTCCCACCATTAAGTGGAACCTTTCTGCTATAAAGTATTCTGTCCTGATCCTCTCTCATGTCCAAAGCTGCTGATTCTTCCAAAAGCTTGAGTCTTTATTGCTCCTTTTAAAGCCTTTCCTTAGTCCTTGCAGAATTTTGCACTCTCCACTTTTTTTTTTTCCCCCTCCACAAATGGAGAAGCAGAGGGAATTAATTTTCTCAGCCCATTTGACTAGACGATCATTGAGGTTAATAATCTACCGCTGTCCCTAGGCTGGCTGGCATGGGATATGGCCCTGCCAGTTCTGCAACGCAGCCTTTCCATGAGCCCAGCTAGAAGCCATAAACTGGATATAGACACATGTAGCCACCAGCCACCACAAGATTGCCCTTAGTCATGGTGGGCTGGCAAGGGAAACGGATTCATCCCTTTCAGAGGCAGACTTCATCATTTGCATATGTCTCTTGTCTTTTATTTCCACGGTGCTACACTGTCACTACAGGACTATTCTGGAAGCACGGAGGGAGCCTTCTCAGAAGCTCTGACTAATACAGGATAAGGCTGCTTAGCCTATTGCAGGGCAGAGAAGAATAAATTAAAAAGGACAAATTACATGTGTTCTTCATACTTTGCATAAGCTGCCAAAAGCATGCTGGCCTGAGTACATTGATGCCTGGCTTTCTTCAAGGAAAGTGAATCAGGGACATATTCTCTAATTTGGGCAAAGTAGCTCTGTAGGCCGAGCACCGCACCTCTCGGGAAGGCTCACCACTGTGTCCAATAAAAACAGGGGACTGGGAGAGTCAGAAACTCTTTGGCAAATAAGTAAAAGGAAACTATATTAAATGAAGTTTATACAAGAACAGGGAGGATGACCAAACGAGCCATGCCGGTCACTTCTTAATTACTTTATCTGCTAAAGAGACAGGCAATATTTATGTAAATTACCCAGTCTCCATGTAGCACAAAGAAGTTACTGTTCTTCCTCCCTCTCCCTCAATGAAATTTATGATTCTGCAATTTATTAAATCCTTCTCTCACATGTGGAAATAAAAAAAAAATAATAATCTTTGAGACACCCCCAGAGGAGCACAAGAGGCAGCCAGCTGATGCAAACAGCATGCCAGGGTTTCATGCAGGAACTAGGAGTATTAAAAAGGGGAAGCAGATACTTTAGAAAAATTCCTGATAGTGTTGGTGTTCAGGTTAGGCTGCCCAGGGAGAGAACTAATATGTTCTTGAGTCATTACCGGGGATTTTCCGTGACTGTAGTGCCATTCATGAAGCAGTTACCCAGATCTGTAGTGTGAACAGCCAAGATCTCATGGCTTTCTGATTAGATTTAAGGGGAATGCGGTGGGGCCCTCATGTTTCATGCCTTGGAATTACAAACTGTGCAGTGACCATCTTAGCACTTAACATATAAATGGATTTAGTACAAACAACAGCCCTGAAGAAGCTTTATTATCTGCACATCGGAGTCTTTTTCACTGTTTTAGGAAAAAAGCATGTAAATATGCAGACCCTGAGGTTTCCACAGAAACCTCTGGTTAAAAAAGAAATGACAACAGACTCACACTCAAGGGGAAAGGGCAGTATGGCTAAGTGCAAAAAACAGCTGGGGTATATGTAATGTTACAGTTATTTTTCTGTGCTTCCTCTAGGATGAACCAAAGACCTTGTTTTGCTGGATGCTGAATGCCCTAAAGTCCCATTACACGTCTCAGGAAAGGACCTTAATGGTTTTATTGGGACCCATATCTGCACATATAACATGGCCTTTGAAGATGAAAGGATTTTTTTTTTCTCTGCTTCCATTTGTTGCCTCTTGGTTGACATGTTCCTGTATGGACACTCAATCCCCAGATATCTGTTGCCTAATCAGGGACATCAATAACATCCTCAATGGGAAAACTCTGGAACATCTATGAAAGTCAGAAGTGTGAGGAATAGATCTCAGATGATGCAGATGCGGTCATTGCTGTATGATCAGATAAGCAACATTGCAAGTTCATTTTTGTATGCTAAATAAAATAAAAATGTCAATATTTACACATAACCTTCAAGGCTCTTACATTTGCAGCTCTTTAGTATTCAGTGCAGACCACATTTTCTTTAGTCCGTTACCAACAGCTTGGAAATTTAGTTAGAGGATGCAACCCAAATGTTCCTCCAAATGTTGTTTCCAAATGGTCATCTTGAAAAATGCTGTTTAAAAGGATGAAACCTTTATGTGAAGATATAAGAGCCCATGCACAGAGCAATATAAACTGCAGGGAAATCATCTGAAGATTAAAACCACTAATGATAAAGATATTACTGTTAGGCATAGTTTAATTTGTTGGTAACTAAATCACCAGAGGCTTTTTACAGGCTGCTTGGAACCCGACTATTGTGTACTGCACATTCAACCTCTAAGTGTACAGTGACACAAACAAATAAAAGCGATCATAACAGTTGAAATGTAGTTAGAGACACAATTGAGAACATCTGTATTGTATGCAGAAATAAATTAGAAATACTGAAGTGTTTTGTAGCTGTGAAACTGAGGGATAAAAAAATAACCTACAGCACCTGGATTAAGCAGTTATAAATAATGTATAAAGGAAAAATCTCATTACCCCCTGTGTAAACTCCCCCCCAATGAAATATATTTTATGAATGTTGCATCACAGTAATAAATGCAGCATTTGTTTTCCCCATAAACTTTCCATTTCATGACTATAAGATAGTTTGGATTTGGAAATAATGGCCAGCGAATGTACTATTTGCAGGATTTGTTTCCCTCAACAAGCAGCTTTGAACTGACCTTCAGTTTTTGGGGCTAAAGAGCAGAGACTTACACAGGCTTAGCAGAACTCATCTTTGTGCCTACAAAGCTGTGGCAGCGTTGTACTCCACTTGCAACAGCACAATACTATATAAACAAATCCAATAGCACCACTAGAGAGTATTTAGACTCTGAGCCTTGAATGTTATAATTGCCCGATATCATGGCAGGTTTTATGAGATTATACTAGATAAAGACTATATATGAACGGGGAAAGTCTTCCTTTTGTAAAAAGCCAGGTCTTACAGCAGAACACTGTGCGCTGCAGGATACACAGTTTCTGTTTACATTAAAAAGAGCAAGTGCCGTAGAAAAAACCAGAAAGCTTCCTTTCAAGTTTCCAGTTTTTCTTCGCAAATAATCACAGTTTTGTGTAAAAATGCCAGGACTGATTCCCCTCTTGTGTTAGCTTTACACTAAGTCAGCTTTGCTGAAGTACTCAACAGATTAATTCTAGATTTAGGCAGCATGTTACTGTCAAACTGCACCACTGGCTTTTCTGATGAAGATACCTTGATTTCCCACATATGAAAAGGGGTCAGCTTCCTGATGATCCAGAGCAGCAAGCACTGATCCCCTCGGGAGATTCTCTGAATGATCTGTACACCTGATACGCAATCACCAAGCCACAGCATGGTGAAACGGGGGTGAGAATGGGGATGGGAGGCTACAAAGGAAGTCAGCATCTAGAATCAAATTGGAACCTACCAGATTATAAATTAAAAGGATAAGAACTTCCCACTGGCTGAGAGAGATAAAATGTCACAAACATAAAAACATTATAAAGTTAGGTTTGAGTCTGGAGTGCTTTCCCTTTATGATTAATGATTGGGCTCAACCAGGATGGGAAAAGCAAAGCAAAGTTCCTCTTGAACTAGCTTAAAAATGCCACAGCTAAAGAAAAAAAATATAGGAACATCAATTTAAAAAAATAACAAAACAAAAACCCCTCTACTAAAATGTAAAGGTCAGGAAAGATTTGGGTGTTTTTAAATGCTGTCTTGAAGAAATTTCATAAAGGTTAAGATGTCATGTAGTTTCAGAGTTATGGGCACTGGAGGGTGGTCCTTGAGTGCCAGCAATTCCTCGGGCCACTCGGTGACTGTGAGCCGCAGTGACAGTGGACAGCGGGAGGCTGGCGGATCAGAAGCTATCACTGTGCCACCGGGGAAAGCCCATGTCTTGCTCCCCAAAGAATGAAGAGCTGTGTGAATATTTCAGCATCTGAG
Organism: Egretta garzetta; assembly: GCF_000687185.1. Classification (NCBI taxonomy): domain Eukaryota; kingdom Metazoa; phylum Chordata; class Aves; order Pelecaniformes; family Ardeidae; genus Egretta; species Egretta garzetta. The sequence goes on along the minus strand of NW_009259047.1, from coordinate 712,443 downwards.
ATTCAGGCAGTGGATAAAATACAAAACCATGCCTTAAATAACATACAAGAGTCTAATTCAAGTTGCCCAGAGCAAATATATTCAGTGTTCAGGCTTTACAACTCAGTCCACTGTGCCTGGGAGGAGCAGGAGGCATGGTAGGGATGTTGCTCAGAGCCTGAGAAGCTCCTGGTGGCAGCCTCCTGCCCACAGTGCAATGGCTCCGAGCAACACGTGGATCCCTCGTGGTTCCAGATCCCTGAGGGCACACGGTCAGGCAGGGAGGGCAGAACAGAAGCTGTAACAATTCTTTTTCCAGGTCTTACAGATGAGAGCAGGAAAGCCAACACATCCATGGAAGAGTTTTCCTTTGCCTGTGCTCTGCTATACCCGCTCGGCAGTTGTTTGGCGGGCTCCCTCCTCCTGTGGGCTCCCGCGCCCCTGCTCCCATTTAGCACTGACCTGGCCCTCTAACCCTGCCTGTCTCGTTCTCTGGTTCCCCCTCTCTCTTCTGATATTTAGTTCCCTCATACAGCATTGCTGTTTCGTGTGGACTAGAGACACTGAAAAAAACCAGACTTTGTGGCTTGATTTCTTTTCCCCACTCTTAACCTTTACGACTTTCAGACTTGAGTCTGTATCCCTGGAGTAAGAGCTACCCTTCTTTGCTTCAGATATCTCCCCCCTCCTCAGATCCTGCCTAGAAGTCCATTTTACCTTACTTTCTGCTTTTGGCATGCTGGCTAGCCAAGTGATCCTGCATATTCTTTCAGAGCAACTTGGGGAGGGAAAGGCCAGTGATTTTCCCCCAGGGACTGCTACCCAAAGCTCCTACATGGGGACCATGGATGTGAGGAAAGCAGAGGACCCACCACCATCTCTCGGCAAATGAAATCTATTTCAGCATGACATGAATTTCACTCGTAGACAAAAGGTGAACTAGGGAAAGGTGAACTATTTGCTTTGAATGACCAAACTAATGCTGCACAGAGACCATGAAATAACAGAGAGAAAAGAAAATCTTAGGAAACCTATACCTGTTCTGGATAAATGTTACAAGGATGGTAAAATTCCACAAATGTCAATTATTTCATGCACAGAAATAAAAGACTGGTGTTCTCAAAATAGGATTGAAACCCTTTTTCATTACACATAGGTGGTACTTCTAACTGGAGATGTAATGAACAAAATGATCTCAAGTTATGTTAGCCTTTAACCTCCTGTCCGGGCTTCTCCTTTTGCTCGTTTGTCTCCTTTCCTATATGCATCTGGTGCACACTGCAAGCTCCCTGGGACAGCTACCACAAGGCCTGATCCTCAGCCCTCTCTCTGGCAGCTTTGCACTGCTCAAGAGAAGAGCAAAAGAAAAAAAACCAGGTCTGGCACCCTGAGGACTCTTTGGGTTGTGAGATCTTGCTCAAAAATCTCTTGCCCCTGCAAAAGCAATATAGCAAGGTCAGGACAAGACACAGCTTCAGAAGCCTGGCTTGCCAACCCTAGGATGGGGAGAGGAGAAAAGTAGCCTAACTTTGTTTTCCCAGCCTTTCCTAAGTCAGATACTTATGTGTAGCAGGCTATGGCTATGGGTATATGTAGCAGAGTATACTACAGGTCTGATCGCTTGCTTTTTTTACTCTCTGAAGAGCATCATGCAAAATTACAGCACTGTATATTTACTAAAATAAAAAATAATAATGCCACCAAAACTTCCCACAGTATTGTGTTTCTGTTTCCTTCGTTTACATAACTGCCTGGTTCCTCAAAAACATCCTCCAAAAGTTGCTATTTTTTTTCTGCCAGTCTAATATATACAATTATTTCTCTGAAAAGCTGAAATGCTCTGCTTTGGGTAGTAAAACAAGATGTTAGCCCATTAAGTTTTAGAAACAGCAGCAATGCAATTAACTATAACTATTCTTTATAGAAAATAAATGTATCTTTATCATTCTTGGAGAAAACTGAAAAATTGCAAAGTTGAAATGATTTCTCACTTAGTGAACAAAGCCATTTTCTTTTGTGAGATGTCCACTGTGTGTGTACACCTGGGTGGTAAAAGACAGAAAACCCTGGCTCATGGGCACAGGCAAAGCAGCTCACAGCATCGTCTCCCCTTGTCCTCAGCTTCTAAGCACATGCTCTGCATCCTTGGAGCCTCCTGGCCACTGGCTCACATAAGTCTAATTTTATGTATAATTTCTCTCAATAAAGAAAAGGTATTTGAACACATTTGCCTTTTCCCCCTCTCTCTTCCTCTCACAGACACAGATGTATATGCAAGCATATGTATGCACACACATACAAAACATTCACCCCCACCTTATTCTTGAGTTTAGTGTCAAAATGATGTTGAAACACATTATTAGGGCATATTTTTCTATCTGAAACTGGCTAGATTTTTCCCTAACAGCTGCACTCTAGATTTTAATTAAATAATACCAGTTGTGCCTTATTTAACTAAGCCAGCACATCTTCCTTATGTTCGGGTATATTAATTTCTTCTTTTTTTTTTTTTTAATGAATAGGTTTGTGTTTTGATCTTTAGCTCTCTATAGCTAAGAAAACCTTCAAGTCAGTTTAACGTTACATAGGCAGGGGCATTTTTTTTTTTTTGCCGTGGCAAATCTTGGCCACATTTTTAGCAGGCTTAATTTAAGCCAACAAACTTGTCCCTGGAAAACAAATACAGGGGTAGTCAAATTCCTTGTGCCTTTGGCACTCTGATTTGCTGCTGCAAACGTAAAAGCAACAAGCTAAAGGCCTACGCATGTTCCCCCTGGATCACAAAAAGTAATTAGCCTTTGGGGTCCCCACCTCTGTTGCTGATGCCATTTACTCAAAGAGGGGGGTTACAATATCTGGTAAATAGTTTGGTTTTACTTCATGTCCTTTACCTGTGAAGTGTAGGTCTTGACACATTTGCCTCCTAAAAACTACTGGTGAGCAATGAAAAAGCCCAGAGAGAGTAGGAGCAGGCCAACAATATTGTTGTTTTAAGGGAATAAGAACTCCCCTCAGCCTTAACCCAATGAAGATTTTCTTGCTCCTTGAGAGGAAAGTCACACAGGGTGTGACCTGCAGAGGTTTGGAACATATGCCCCCATGAGCTGCACCTCTTCTGTATCACCTGCGTACCACATTCCATCACCAATTGCCATCAAGTCAAATGAGATCTACATTATGAGCAGGAAATAGTACCTGAAAAATAAACTTAAGGGGGAACACATCTAGAAAGCTGTGCAAGTCGATGGGACTAGCCCAGCTGTGAGCTTGTGCGATTTATGACAAGAAAAGCAGGGTGCATTTTCTGTGAAACTTTATTACTGCCTTGTCCTTGGAGGTGGCAAACGACTTCTCTGCCATAATTATCATATACACCACTATAGGAATAAACGGAGCATGCAGAGTGTGCTACCCAGAAACTGCAGGGTGGAAACAGACCCCTTGTTGGGCTGGATGGAGGCAGTGGGGAACAGAAGCCAACAGGTACCTGCGAGTGCAGTCATACCTAAGTCTGTAACTTTAAGACAAATAAAATGTATATATTTGCATCCACGGGGAAGAATTCTGCCATTTCTGAAAGAGCTGTGAAGATTTTCTCAGCCGTGGCACACTTTGTCTCTATGATACTATGCTTCCAGTGTCATGTACAGTACATCCTATCTGTCATCAAAGTCAATCTCGACGGCTGCTTGACATGGCCCTAATCAAGACAGATACAAACCCCAGTAACAAAGGTATTGCTGCCCTCAAAGCAAAGTTGACACAATTGGCTGGTATGTTTATTTAAATGGCTCATATCTATCCTGTTAGCACATTCCAAATCAAAGTCCACATTGTTTATTTTAAAGTGAATTTTGGTCTCCTGCTCTCCTTTGTTTATGAATGTCTGTGTTTCTGACAGCTGACAAAGGGCGTGCTGAAGATTTACAGTATCCACAGCTGGTTGTGTGGTGCAGTGGGACTTTCCCCACACAATTTTGCTCTACGTGCCTCAGCCATGGAGAAAACTCCCCATGGAGCAGTCCCAGCGAGAGCCAAGTCCCGTGGTGAGGACTGCTTGCCTTGCCCTGGTATTGTTTTTCTTTTCACTGTGGGGAATTTGCTCTATGCCAGAGCCTAGCAAAAGTGACCATGGGAGAACCTGAAGTCCTTCCTCAGGTGGAGTGCATGGGAACAGGGGCAGTACTGGCTTCAGTGTGCTTCACACCCAGCCCAACAGCGTATTTTCGGTGCCCCTTAACTCTGACACCAGGCAAAATGGTCACATGGCTTTAAGTGGGAGCATTTATTTATAGTGTTTATTTTATACCAGAGTATTATTATATATAGTGTTTATTTATATCAGAGTAATTCCACTGCCTTGTTACTGCTGTAACTCTGAAGACAAGTCAGCCCGGAGACTCCTGCTTTCACAAGTCCAAGTCCTATCTCTTTTGGCAGGATGCTCTCTTGCACACCAACTGGAATGGAGCAAGGACAGATGGAACAGAGTCCCTGAACTGATATACCCAGAATCTTTGGCTCCAGATCAAAAATTTATAATTTTTAGCCATCTTCAGTCAGTATGCTTCACAATTTCCCAGTAGTGGCATGACATGGGGATCTACGTTATTCAGCAAGTTCACATTTTTCCTTTATCATTAGAAACTTGGTGTTCAAAACCCTTGTGAGATGGCTAAGGCAGCATCATATTCTCTTTCAACTGCATGCGTGCCAAGAGGGAAAGCTACACATTTGCAATGCTTATACATCACATCACCTTTAGTTTACAGAAATCCTCACTAAGACTATCAACACCAGGGTGAAGAAACACACAAGTGAGCTACCTGCTGGTGAGAACTGCACAGGAAGAGTCCTGGTGTAATTCTTGACTATTCCCAAGCACCCATGGTTAAAATCTGCTTGGGCATGTGTCACGTGCTTTAGTAACTTCCAGCTCGCTGTAAATAACATCATAGAATCACAGAATTGTTTAGGTTGGAAAAGACCTTTAAGACCATCAAGTCCAACTGTTACCCTAACCCTGCCATCCCACCACTAAACCCTGTCCCTAAGCACCTTGTCTACCCATCTTTTAAATACCTCCAGGGATGGGGACTCGACTGCTTCCCTGGCCAGCCTGTTCCAATGCTTGACAACCCTTCTGGCGAAGAAATTTTTCCTAATGTCCAACCTAAACTTCCCCTTGGCACAACTAGAGGCCATTTCCTCTCATCCTATTGCCCGTTACCTGGGAGAAGAGACCAACACCCACCTCACTACAACCTCCTTTCAGGTAGCTGTAGAGATAAGATACATGTTGTTTGCTTTTATGCTGCAGAATGTTCACTTGTAGATCTAATAAACAGTAACATTGGACAAAGAGACACATTGCTTGGTTAGACATATGACCTGACAAAAGGTAAGAAAGAAATATAAAGACCCCCATAAAAATGCCCTAAGGAGAACAAAAGAAATATGCCAAGAGAAAATATGACACACGTACTTTATACATGTTTAATTTCTGTTGTTTTGGTTGGAAAACAGCTGCAGGTGTCCTCTAATTATATCACCATTTTCACAAATATCAACTGTCATATTTAATTTGTTACATTTACCATCCAGCCTCCTCAAACAGCACACTTCTTTCATTACACGTTTAGTGCCAGAGTTTCTAACATTCAAGCTAACTTTCAAGCTAGTCAATTAATGCATTATTTACAAGTGAAATGTTATTAAAAACAGATTCTTAATTTACTAATGATTTAGTAGACCCCAGGCAATATTCCAATTTACTTTTATTGAAATTGGAAGAACACTTAGAACAAAGGGGAAAGTAATGTCAAGGATATTTTGGCCTATTCATCTGTGCTGTACTTTCTGTGGTATTATGTCTACCCCTACATCTTCCCTCCCTTTTTTATATTGTATTTTTAATACATAACCTAACCAGTTGCAGCATGATTGAGGGGAAAGGTCTATGAAAAATGAAAAACAGCACAAACACTATTGTGAGTTTTGTTTTTAAAAAGCACCAGGCAGTCTGGAATGACTCAATACACATGTTCACCATACAATACAGCATATTTTGATTTACAGCGCTGTTCTAGCAGCACAGCAGGTTAAGAAGGTTAGAAGTCAAGGGAAATTAAATGTTATTAGCGTTCCACCATTGTTGTGCTGTACAAAAGTGAGTATGTAACTTTTCAAATGTATTTTTAAACTCAAATTTGTTTCTGAGGCTTTTAGCTTGTCAGAAACTTTTACGAGCACGTGTGCGCTTCTTTGTCCTTCCCATTTTTTGCTCCTTTTCCTCTCCTGTCTGTGCCTGTTTGGGATGTTCATTAAAGACTAATCCCAATCCTGCCTTCTCTCTTTGCCAAATTGCCGCTACCTACGACAACACTGTTGTCATTAAAATGTTGACATTCGCTGTTTAGGGCCACTTAATACAGGAAATATCTGTGATTCAGTGGCAATACTAATCAGTCGCAAACACTAAGCATCAACATTTGAATGGCGACTGTGATAGCGCTTCAGGATACTTACTTTGTGTTTGATTTCATGTGGGAATAAATGAAACCAAAGCAGGAATTCAGGATCAGGTGTGTGTTTTACTCCCACAGGGTGGTTTACCAACCACAGATATGCCCAAACCATGCAGCTTCAGTTTGGCTTTAAGGGCAAGCTGGGGGATGCTTGGTTCAGGGCTCTGGCACTCACACGTATGTGAACATCTAGCTCAGACCCAGGTGTGGGCACCTTCACTGGGAGATCTACGTGTGACTGGGGCAAGGAATGTCTAATTTAGGATTAGTAGCTCCAGGGATCTCGATGAGGCTAATGAGGAGGTTAATCGGTGTTTTCAGAGAGCAGATAGGGCCCCAGGTCTGGTTGTTTCTACCCACATAGAGCCTGCATAAGAAAGTTTGAATCTGTGGGCAAAATATTACCACACCTAGCTAAATGTGAACCAACCCAGATAGGTCTACATTGCTACTACCTCCCTTAATGTGAGAGGATAGGCAAAGCTGAAGCCTCTCTGTGCCTCAGACTACGATTTCTAAAATAGGGATAACATTGCTGCTTTCCCTCACAAAGCTGGTACAAAGATAAATTCAGTAAATAGCTGGGATGATCTCTTTTATGATTGCAACAGGACTCACACAAATTAGGCAGATGGATCTGTACCTTTCCGTA
>NW_009259047.1:686848-705270 GCF_000687185.1 Egretta garzetta | reverse complement strand
CCCTGTTGTATTTGGAAGACCTCCCATATCGTTGCCTCTTAGGTTTGGGTGTGCAGATGCACCAGGCTGACCATGAAATGACCCTTTCCTGACAGTGCCATAAGAGCTGCAGTCCCTGCCCTGTCTACAAGCACTCCTGGTCCCTGTAGGCTACTGGCGGCCCAACACAGCACCAGTTTCAATGTGCAGGGGGACAAGTTGGCCATGCATGGCCCTCCTGAGTGCCTTGTGGCCAAGCCTTCTGCTGCCTTGCTCCCTGACCACCTGAGATTCATTCCCTGGTGAAGGGTCCTGCAAAGCTACAGCCATTATCAGAGCTTTGACCCTTGTCTACCTCACCAAAAGCTGCTGACAGCCAATGCGGACCCAACCCACTGCCAGTGGCAGGTTCCGAGGAAGGAGAAGAGCCTCCTGCCAGCGCCAACCCAGCTAGCTTAGCTTAAGTGGAGGGGATAGGGGCTCTGGATTTACAAGTCCCTGCTCTCACTTCTGCTGATGAGCTGTTGTGCTGGATCATTGCAAAAGAAGTCATCAGGAAGTTTCAGACTTCGCAAACTAATGCTGTGTTTATTCAACTTTCCAATCATTCCTCTCTACTATCTGTGTTTCACATACCGTGAAACTGCACTACACTGTGCAATTGAATTAGTTGTACAGTGACTCAAAGGCATTAAACAATGACTGATATTTTAAGTACTGTCTAGGAGGGATTTTTAATTCTTTCCTCATAATGAAACAAGCAACACAAGAAAAAACCCCACAGTTACACAACCCTGAAACATTAATTTGCTTTTCCAACCTGGGTAGACCCCTCCAACACAGCAGAAGAAAAAAATATCCTTAAAGCCTTCAGCTTGTTTAGTAGCAGAATAAAAATAAAACAAGCATTGACACACAATTTTAATGCCACCCAGTAACACAAGAAATAAGTCCCTGTTCCTATTCCACCTTTTAAGTCCACAGTATGTACTAGGAAAGCGAATCCTATGGGAACTTTCCAAATGCTGTTGAGTCTATGGGTAGAGATGTCCATCCTCCTCCAGCTGCAGCTACATCTGGTGAAATGGCCACTGCCCCAGATATGGGGCTTGCTAGCAAAGCCCCGGTATTTGAATTGTTCAGGATAAACCAATTCATTGTGACTGAGACAGGTTAGGGAGTGCCCACACAAAGAGCTTAGGTGGCAGCTTGGAAGTAGATGCTAACTTGTGGCAAAGGAGTGGTGACGAGCTGCTGGAAGGAAGATAGCCCCACTGCTGGCACATCTACAGCTGGAAGAGGATACTCACTGAGCCTGAGCCCCTCGCTAGCTCCCCTGGAAAGGCGGGGAGAGGGAAAAGAGGAGGCAGCCATGCTTGCGCTCACTTGGTCAGCAAGATCACCAGGGTGGTGCCGAAGCAAACAGGTGCTGCATGGAGCATGGGACTGAGGTGGGCACCAAAATGCCACCCTCACCTCAAGCAGATCAGCTGCCACCACGGCCCAAACCACACTTAAAGGAGAGCCAGTTCTGCCATTGACAAATGACCCTCCAGATGGGTTCTTGCTGGCGACTGTGCTGGCAGTGGGGGTGGAAAGAAGGAAAATAGGGTGAAGAAATGCTGTGAAACTATTGGCATTAGCCGTTAACAGCACAGGACCAGGCACCTACGTGATGACTCACATCTGACAATAAATACATGAATAGTTGTGGAAAGCTTGTTTGACTTTCACAAAGGGGTTTAAGCAAACATTTGTTTGTTCATTAGTCTTGAGCAACACTTTTATGGCAGGAGATGCATTAAACCTTAACATATATCTGCAAGCAAGATATTTGGTTGTTTTACAGATTAAGCCACAAAGCAATGCACACTGTTTACACAGAATGGCCTTGAAATACCTGTAATGGAGTGAGATACAGTTATTAGACACTGGCACCGTGAATCTTCATTCTCTTGAAGGTTAGTTGGGACGCCGTGTCTCTGAAGATAAAGCCTTAAAGGGCCCTGTTCTGCTGCTGCTTGTGTGCCTGCATCAACTTTCAGATTCCCTGGCTAGTTTTAAAAAGCAGATGAATGAAATCTGCTTCATGAATTAAATTATACTGGTGTATGGGAAAGTCATTCCCTGTTACAGCTGGTGCTGTAGAGCGTGTACCACCACTCACAAACTCCTCAGGACGGATCACAGCACAGACGGCTCTGTTCTGCATTTGGAAAATGTAATTCAAGTAGGAAACCCCTTCCCCAAATATCCTGAGCTGACAGCACCACAGCCACAACAATTTTGTGTGTTAAAAGATTGCCATGGTATCAGACAGCATGGCCAAAAAGCACACGTCAGGCTCCGGAAGGTATCTGTGTGTGGGCAACAGCCCTTTGGTGCTCGCTGGAGCCTGGGCCAGCTGCCTGCTGGCCCGTGTCCTGCCGCAAGGTAGAGCGTCTGGTGGGCTGCGCTTGGGTCACTCACTGAGCTCTGACTTGGGAGCTGTTATGGCAGCTGGAAATCAGGAAGACCCATCATGCCTCTTTTGGTGGTTGCAGGAAGAGGGTAAGTCTGAAGAAGGGCTCCCTCCTTTAAGGCTGCTTTGTACGATTTATGCTATATAAGGTGTTCCAGCAAAAAATGGACTTGGATCTCTCTGTATTTTCAATCTACAAAGCAGATTGGGAGGATGTTGTAACCAAATCCTCAGTGATGTAACACTGACTTCAACATAACTATCCGGACTTATACCTATCAAAACATAACTATTCTCAAGTGAACAAGTTACACTTTGCCTCCTCTCTCTGGGTAGTTTTTTTTTCCTGTGAGCAGTGCTGCATAGTGTAATGTTAGATGTGATGAGGGTCAGCAATAACATAATCACAGACCCGGGGTCTCCAATTTACGTGCCTCTGTGTCTTCACCTCATCTCACCAAATGATAACATAAAAGGTTATGACGTGCAAAGCAAAAAGCCCAAGTTGTTAACTTCCTGAACTTGAAAATATTACATTCCTAAAATTACTGCAAGCGCAACATACTTGACATCCTGTACAGCTGATATGAATGGAAGATGGCATGCAGATATTTCACAATATACTGGCATTATTATCATAATAACCTTACACATATATTTTGTATGACAATGAAACCTGCACATTACTTGACTGGGTATAATTCATCTCACTATTTCAGATGTACACTAATGACACTGGAGAAAGCTTCTGTTTGGGGTGAAATGATGACCAGCATCTTTCAATATCCCTATGCACCCGTGGCAGTGAAGAAATGGGTTTTGTCACTGAAGCCATTGCACATTGACTGACAATATCTGCTACTTCTCTCTGCTTTTCTAGATGGAAAACCTGTTAAAAATCAGCCCATAATGACCATATTCTTCTGCAATCTTGGTGTGGGCAAAGCAGGTGCTGAAGAGAGTTTTGACCACACTGTATGTCCTGCTGACTTCACTACCATTAATATTAGGGTGGCCACAAACCTTGTGGTGAGAAACTGAAAGACATTTCATAGAATAAAAATAATTGTTGGCATAAAAGAATTTCTAGGTGGTCTCAGCCAGATGCTCAATCTAGTGGTACATGCTGTGGAAGCACAGAAGAAACTCTCACTGAAAGTTGACATCAGTCAGGTGTATTGCTTCCCTTTGGGACTGTGTTACAAGGGCTATCTATAATAGGCCATACAGACTTCAGAAGGCTTGGGACTGCAAATTCTTTTGTGGGTCTTTTGTATTATAGCTGCTAGTGCTAATTTTATAGCTTAGAAAGCACAGAGAATGATACTTCGTGCTCAGAAAAGAGGAAAAAGAGGAGCTCTCCCTTTTCCACACTTGAATATGACTGCAAAATGTGCAAGTCTCAGAGAAGTAAACCATCCTGAAAAGAACTTCTGCTCATTAAAGAAATAATAAAAACCTTTTGCATTCCCTTTTCTACTTTCTTTTGCTTCTTACTATATGCAGCTCCATGTCTCTCAACATCTTTCTTTGAACCTCTGATTCCTCCTTCTTAATGATATTCCCCCTGCCTTGAACTTTCTCTAGAGGTGAGCCCAAGGCAGGCTCTAGAGCTGAATAACCCTGAACTTGATAAATGTGGATTTGCATTGAAATGTATGACACTGGCCACTACTGCTTTGCTTTTGCAAACATGACAGCCAACTCCACCACTCAGTGAGGTCAACCCTTAGCTCTGCATTTCCTGACTGGACAAGAACTTTTCTCTGCCTTGAGTGATTGCTGCTGTAGACATTCGATAGCTGTGGCGGTCTTTCCTCAGGTCTCTTCATGCCCAGCAGTTAAACCATATACATGCTCGGACATGAATTCTACACAGAGGTGCAAATTCTTAAGATAAAAACCTGGAATTCACTCCTAGCCAGTACTTAGTAGCTGAACCGATAACCACGTCATTGCTCTGGCACCAGGGAGAACTGGGATTTGCTGGTTGGGAGAAATTGAAGTGGTATAGGCGAAGACTGCAAGGAGAGGCTCCTGCTTCAGTAGGAGGACCACGCTCAATTTATTGTGCAGTTACAAGAAAAGAGGAGCAGAGTAAATTTTAGGGAGAGCCTAAAACATGGGGAAAAGGGCAGCTCAGAACAACGCAGATGCTTTCCGGAAGGAAGGGGAGCGTGAACCATAGGGTTTAGATGAAGATCTGAAATTCTCCAAGTTTGAGAGTGTTTGGATGTTGGATGTTTGTCTCATTTCCATTGCTTTTCTGACTCAAAATCTATTGATGCTTCCTAAAAAGTAGCCCAGCTGGGCCCTGCTAGAAGCAGATTCTCAAATTCATAGTTTAAAAGCTGAAATAGCAATATTTAGAAACAGTCTGAGGAGGCTGCAGGCATGTCTCAACAGAGAACAGAACAGGGTCTTAGCAAGCCTGAATCCTGTGAAGGATTGTAGGAGGGCAAGCTATGAGATGGTCAGGCACTGTACCAAGTTAACTCTGTTACTCCCACTTGCTTGTCATTGCCTTGAAACTCAAGAAAAAAGGACTAATAGCTGACTAGGGGAACTCAGTCATCCAAACAGGGGAGCAGCCTCCTCCACTGGACTGTCATTCTTTTTTTTCTTTTTGGTTTTGATGCCTTTTAGCATTTAAACAGGTGGCATTTGAGTGGAATCAGTTTCTCCAAACGCTGTACCTTATATATTGAGTACCAAAAAGTTATTTCAAGGGCTGTGTTGCTATGTGATTGCAGAAAACAGCAGTGCAGGGAGAAATGTCACCAATAAGAGCCTTTGGAAAATAGAAAACATTTAGCTGTTGTGAGATTACTTTTCTCTTTCTGTTTTCATTGTTTAGAAACATATAAACCGAATGTAGTTTATATCTGCACTTTTGATAGGTTGTGTGACTCACACTGTGATTACAGCAAAAATATCAAAGAGGGAAAATATACATAACCCATGGTTAGGATTAAATGTGGGTCGCAAATAATCAGTGTTTACAGCACATTTAACCTGGGTGCAGTACAGTTTGTTCAGATTTTATTTAAGGCTGAATATCCAGTGCTGTGTTTGGAGTAGTAAGCGCACCACTGACATCAGCAAGGACAGGACTCACCTGCTGGATGCCAAACGGAGTTTTGCTGAGCTCAACAGTCTGGAAGTTCACAAAACAAGAAGTGTTTCTTGCCATAATTAAACTGCAAAAAGCATTTGCTTAAAAAAAAGTTTTAATTACAATTGGCGTTTCCAATCCCAGTGCTGGAGGCGGTTGTCTTACTGAAAATTGATGTCCTTCACGGCACTGGCAATAGACAAACCCAGTGGAAAAGCCCGTAAACAAGTTTCTAGGCAAATTTAATATTGGTTTAACCACTGGAGAAAGCATTTTGGTTGTTACCCTATTATTAAAACAGGTTGGAAATGGATTCACACACTCTCCTCTGCTGAGTTAATTGTCATATGGTTGGCATCACAGACAACATCATTTTTCAGCAACATGGCCACCTCCAGCACTAAGCACACAAACGCCAATTGTATCTGAAAACTGCTTTTCAGTTCTACTACCCATGAACGTTTTGTAGTTTATTTGTGATGAAAGACAATTCTTTTCTAAGAACAATAGAACTATTGGTCTGAGCAAAAGAAATGAAGCTGGGAACCAGCTTTTCAACTCCATTTGAATTGTCAAGTAGACTGCTGAGAGCTTACTGTCAGGCAAAGCTAGGCCCTATCTGAAGGCATGAATATTAGAAACTCACTCCGTGAAACACATGAAAGAACCTGTGCCTGGGTAGGGCTGATGAGCACTTATACTGGCTTGCCAGCTCCAAAAGTACACAGATGAATGCTGTGGCTGAACTGCGTGCCATGCTTCAACCCCAGAGGTAGCTCCTGGCAGTCTCTGCTGGGGCTCCGACACCAGAGGCGGCAGGTCAGGCACTCTGGATGCCAGCTCCAAGTAAAACCATTTCCTTAGCCCAAAGTCCTGAAAAAGGGTCTGAAAAAGAGGCCTTGAGCCTACGAGTACACTCAGTATGCAGCCCACATTAAATAAAAGATTATTAGGTCTTCTGCAGTATCCAGCTGTGGGATTCTAGGTGCTGACCAGAATAAAGATGGGTGACAATTTTCATCTTTACATTTATCGCTTTCCTCCCTGTGCTAGAGATCTAATCAGGACCAAAATGAATAAGACATGATGCAATACATTAGACAGATATGCATCTGATACAGCCTGACTGATTAATTAGATGGGGTGAAGAGGTTTGGGGATAGGAAGACTCTCCCCAGTGCTCATGTTGGCTCCCCTCTCTGGGGGCTGCCCTCGGTGACTCTCCACCAGAAAGCCGCATGGCACAGAGCTAAGGCTGCGTTCAGTGTAGGATGGAGCCCAGCGTGTGCTGCAGGGGGGAGGGAGGGCAGAGAGGATTGGCAGATCCTTAATGGAATCTTCACAACTTCCCCATCTCAACATTTGTATCTGGGAGCTGTTATTTGATCTTTGGCTATCAATTAAAAAAAAAGGAGAGAATTTGAGTAAGATCATTATTGTCTTTTATACTGACTACTGGGCCAAGGGCAGGTAATTGGGATGGTTTTGGCCTCATCCATTGGGTGTAACATAAAAAATACAGTGTAAATATATGGATTACTTTACATTTTAAACAAATTTGCTGACATGGTGCTCTCACAAATTAAGAAGCAACATCTGTACTAATCACAATTCCTACAGAGCACATTTCCAAATGAGACACACGCGTAGGGTTTTATCCAATCTGGCAATGGAACCGCTTGTACCTGAGTTACCTGGCCAGTAACAGCTGAGCAATCGGATAATGTGATGGATTAACATTTCTTAGAAGAGATTTGGCTAAACAAATGTGAATGGCAAAAAGACGCAAGGCAATGTGATCAGCCCACAGACATGCTCTTCGAGACAAACAAGCAAATAAATTACTCATGGCTCAGTTGTAATCTCACTACTGATCTCAGCTGGATGTGGACCAGTACTGTAGCCTAAAACTGACCTACTTTAGGAGAGAATCAGAGAGGTGAAGCCTCTATGTCCTAGGGAACCCCCTAGGACAACAGTCTCCCTTTTTAATGTTTTATATATGTTTTAAAGAAGTGCAGTGCCTGGAGCCTAGTATACAGAAACAGTTCTACAGTAACATGCCAGGGAGTGTGTTTGACAGAGAAAAAATAACATATATAAGGAAGCAGGTTTCACTTGTGGGCTTCTGAGCTTCACTGTAAACCGCAATAAGGAAAAATATATGAAAAACAGCTTAGGTTATACCCTCAGCTGATGTAAACAGGTGTAATATCATTGCTGCTCCAACTCATAATTCAGAAGACAACCTCTTCTACATCTTCAGAGTTCTGAGATTAGCCCAGTGTTACTTTAAACACCTTAATTTACACACTTTTCCACATCATTTTTGGGTTTGCTACAAACACTGTAATTCCTGCCCAGAATTTCTACAGAGTGGCTAATCTGGATCTGGGCTGGCTCCTAGCTACGTGCATTTGAACTTCATTGTTCAAAAAAATTAAACTGGATTAAGCACATCCTGCAAATTGCTGGGGGCAGTTCTGCTGCCAGGGACTGCTCTGCTGCATTGCAAGAGTAGTGGCCCCTCTGCCTTGACACTTGGAGACAATTTATACTGTCGGTTTCCCCCTCGGAAAGACTCACAGATGGTCTGCATGATACCCCCATATTGGTTTTATGATAAATGGATATCATGGTTGTGCTACAGTAAATGATATACTGCCTCCAAGGACAGAAGAGCTTCTGTAAGGTGCACCTACCACTCAGCCCTTTTCACTTTTCTTCATCTTTTTTTTTTACTGTTGATTTCTTTTCCCTTTTTCTGTCTTGGTTCACCGTGTGATCTTATCCTTCCAGAGCTTTCTGTTACTTCTTTTGCTTGTTTTGTAGATAATTTATTGCAATCTTTATACTTGAAAATATGCAAAAGCAGCTTTTAGGCCTTTGGGTGGTTTTTCACTATGACTTTGGGAGCAGAATGGTCTCATCTAGTTGGTCACTAGCTCCACCTCACTTACCTCCACCTGACTTTCAGGCTATGCTTTGTGTCTTGTTTAGTGGCATTTATATGTCCATAAAGAAGGCATAAATGCTTTTTGGGGCGACCTGAGAGCTTTTCATTTAGGGACACATGACAACTCGAAGGGAAAGCAACATAAAATCATGCATTAATCCCATGGAAAGAGCCTGTTCACCAGGCTCTGAACCAAAAAATATGGCACGGTCTGGCTCATTAAGAAGTACAACAGGGAATAAACCTGACAATAACTTTAAAGTCCTTTGTTTTTACTGAGGAAAACGGCAGGGGCAGTAATGACTGTTCTTTCAAGAACACATAGCTCATTGCATTAAGGAATATAAATCCATTATCAAAGTCAACCAATGGGTATTCTTTTCCAAAGGATGCAGATGCCCAACAAAACTTGGTGAAGTCTGATATGGACAAAACAGAGCCCCTTCACTCTTCCCACAGGTGGTCTGTGGCAGCAGGCAGGGTGGGAGGGCTCTTTGCCAGAAAAAAACCCCCAACACCATTCCTTCTCCTGGTCCATGGTGAACTGTGCCAACTTTGGGAGCTCCCTGCACCACCTGTACCGGGCAGAGTAATTGCCGTTCACTAAACAACCTGTGCCAGGATCTCCCAGGCATGCATTCCGCTCAGAAAGGGGATTTGGTGAGGTCTGTGGCCCCTGACACTGCCATGCTGCCTGTGGTACAGCACATGAAGGTGCCGAGTTTGTCGTTCCTGCCTAGGATCAGAAATGCCCACAAAGTCTGCCAAAAGCAAATGAAGAGTTGGCAGAGCCTGGGGGGAGTGGAAGTTTATATGAATCACATCTTTATTTGTGAGAAGTTTGAGGAAGAACATGATGCCAGGTTAAAACATGTTCGGAAAGGAATGTGGCTTGCAGGACTAAACTGAAATTAATGTGTGCCTCTGCAAACCCTGCTGCAATTCTTGGCTCCTGTGACTGGAAAAGGGGAGTAAGGACAGTTCTAGAAACACAAAACTAGAGTTCGAATGCTGCCAACTAACATTGTGGTGCATGTATGGCAGTAATAGGAGGGATGAATATTCAGAACTGTAATAAACCCATACTAACATTTTTACTGTGATTTTACACATTTTTTTCAAACTACATTCAGGCTGCAAGATGCTCATACTGGTATTAGTAAGCAGTAATGATCCAAAAAAGAGCCATCCTACTAAATAAATTCCACTGCATTTTTCTGGCATTTCACAGCCCAGGAAAGCTCCTATAGTTGCTGTCACCTTATCTACTGGTAACTAAGAATACTTGTTGCTGATTTATGGATTCCTTTTTCTCAAAATAGTTGCAGAAAGAAAGAGAGAGGATGCTAGGGAAAGCTTCAGAGATAATTCTATGAGGAAGTGACAAAAAGAGAGGGAGGAAGAGCTTTCTCTTCATGAGAGATAATACAGTTTTCTCATTCAAATAAAGTTTTTTGTTCAAAGATAAAAGAAAGCAACTCTCAGATACTATAACAGCATCACCTTACACATGTACAGGATAGTATGCATTTAGTCCTCTTCAGCGAAAAGAAGCTGGGAAAGGTGCACGATACAGTTGCTTTTCCCATCTTCTATCAACAAGTCACAAAGGAAAATCCAGGTGACAAAATCCCAGCCCAGTTATCTTTTCTACAGGATACTCTTTTATTAAATAAAAATTTCGCTTGCCTTTTTTTTTTTTTTTTAATTTTAAATCTGCAAAACATTGGTTTTGAATGGCTTGCATAAAGCTATGGGAGTGTCCCTTTCCTAAATTTGTCCACATTAAACTTTGAAAAGGCTGATGTGGGAACGATCCATAGAAAGAAGTGCCTGTGTTTCATTTTGTCCATAAATGGAACTGGATGCATGGCACTGGATTATGTGGAATGTGCATGGGATCCTGCTTACACAGCCTGTGCAAAAACCCCAAATGTTTGCAGGCGCAGTTGAAAGTGAGCTCGGCTCAGAGCGGATGTTTCTCTTCTGTATGTAATGCTACAAGAATGCCAATCATATTAGTAATTTTACATCAAGCAGCCTGTTATTGCATTAAAACTTTTTCTGACATGGAGAACAGTCCCGGGATAAGATGATGTGCAGGATGCCTTTCAGAAAAGCACCCTTTACTCTCCAGCCTCGCCCCCCTTTTATTTTTTTACAGATAGCCTCACTGAACTTATCATGCGGTAGTAGCTGATGGCACACTAATGAGAACATTCATAACGCAGAAAACCTCGCGTTGCCGAATTTACAGGTCTGAAAGGATCTCTTCCCAGAAAATCATAGTTATCTTTCCATTTACAGAGAACAGTCTGTCTAAGTTTTCAGGGACGTTGGATTCAATTCTGATTTTGCTTAAATCAGCTTTGCCTGTTTGACCTCAAACCCAGTTTACACCAATACTTCTGAAAGGCTCAGTCTCTCTTGCTTGCATTATAGTTCGGCACAGTAGGTGATTTAAACTTCTTCTGATTTGATATAGATATGACTTAGCAGATGTGGCAACATGCTCTGCTACATTTTGTATAGCTGCACTGTTGTCTCTCCTAAAGCACAACATGTACAATAGGGCAATCTAAAGAATTAGCGCTATTGTTGTTCTAAAATACCATTTGACTGGCACATACCTGTTAAGGTGCAGGTTTCACCCTGAGCTCCTTATCTCTTAGTCTCCTTGACCAAGGAGCTGGAACACTGGGTGCAAGACCACTTCCCCGGCAATACTCTCACGTGAGCAGTGAAGGAGCTCATCATGTACTCCACACTATCCCACCATTGAACCCTCCTGGGTACTGTTCAGGTCACCCTGGAAGGCACCAGTGTGGATATTGCAAAGGAGGGTAATATAAAATGGAGGTTTGAGAACGGCTCCAAGCAATCAAGCCCTTTTTCCCACTGCAGTTAAGGCTGAATAGAAGATCATTCTAATCCTCCTGAAATTGCTGCACAGGTGTTAGCATGCCTGGTTTACAGCTACTCCGTCTTGCCCTCCTCCAGTGAACTATACCCTTTCCTGAAGTGCACCTGGGCTCGCAGCACTTGAGCACACAAAACCTCCTGTGAAAACTCCCAGCAAACAAACACTGTATACAGTAATCCAGAAGGAATAAACCTAACAGTTACTGCTTGATATTTGAACATCGTTTAATGAGTGCCCAGAATTCATCTGTAAATGCACATTGTTAATTTAGGGCCTGCTATTCATTAATTAGAGGCTTAGTGGCAAGTGCCATTGAGCTATCTGCAATGTTTAAGGTTACATCAAGCCCTAGTAAATGGCTTGCTGATAACAAGATGCATCCATCTTCATTACTTGGCCACTCCTGTCTGAGTTTGCTCTGCTTCCTGTAAGGGCTATGTCACTTGGAACTGAAGAATTAAACTTTTATCCAAACCAGATTTTGCACTTTCACCTCTTTTTATTCCTTGAGTAGTTCCAATTTATTTTACTTAAATGACATCGGATTACCTAACATGGAGAGGAGCAGTAACTTAACCTAAAACAGTCTGCAGATCTTTAGTTCTGGGATAGAGTGTTGCAGTGGGTTAACATTTATAGAAACCATTACATTTATATTTCATCTGATACCGGTCTCGGTGTAAAGAAATAGTTTCTCATTTTTCTTCTCATAAGGTTACAGCTTAGATAGGATAAAAAAACAGAGGAATACAGGAAATTAATTTTAAATCTGAAGAATAAATATCCCTTTTTGTTAAAGTTTACTTTTGCAATGTTACACTCTCAAAATATATATCATTCAAGGCAATCATAATTCAAGTGAAATAATTCACAAACAGCATAAAGACATTTCCTCGTAAATCCTCAGCTGTACACATGTGTCTGTGTGTGTTCATCCAGGGCAGGATCACTGCAGCTAGTCTTTCCCTCCTTTCTATTAAACATGCTCTACTTTGGGCAATAATGCTACTGCCAGGGTCTAGGGAGATGTAGTTGAACCTAATCATCAAGTTTATAAACTCACTGTTTTCCTTTAAAACTACAAGTATGAGAACTTACAATAGGAAACCAACCTCTTTTGGCAGATGGTCTTTCTAAGTAGCTGCTGCTAGATACATGTAATGCTACCTGGCATGGTTATTTAACACATTAGGGTGCTCACAAGCATAGTCTTTGCTCTCATGAACCACAGTTCAATTTTAAGCATCACTGCTTGGGATAGGTAATTGTAATCACAGTGGAAAGCAAGTTTCTGGATGTTGATGCTCGAACTGTGTGTGTATGTAGGAAGGGAAGAGAAGGAGAAGATGCTTGTTGCAATGATAGCTCAAGGGAGGGTACCAGCAAATCCTTATGCCATCGAGCTGGCAACACTTATCACAGGCTGGCAGTATAGATGGCAGGTTTCACTGGGGAAAAGCCTTCCAGGGTGTTACTGCTTGGCGTGCACCCTGCCAGCTGGTTCAGAAAGTGTGTAAACCTTTCTCACATGTAAGCAAGTGAAGGAAACGCCAGCTGACCCGGGGCAGGCAGATGTAGGGACCACAGCTATGGCCAGGGCAGCACTGAACTTGCTCAGCCAGGTTGGTGATGCAAAGAGAACACGGCTGACTCTGTAGCTGTCATAGTGCGTGTGAGATATCCGTCCCCCACCCCCGCCATCTGAGGCACACACAGCTACCAAATCGCGGTGAATAGCAACTTTTACATTTACAATCAAATTCCAGGAGGGTTGGTTGTACTCATGTATCATTTGTCCATTAGCCTGCATCTTCGTTAGATACTAAATGAAAAAATAAAACTGAAAGGGTGGGGAGAAAAGACAAAGCAGACATAAAGCTTGCTTTGTAACATTTAGACACAAAGTTATCTACGTTATCCGTGATTGAAAGAGACAATCTTAAGCTGAGTATTTCTTAAATTTACCAGAAGGATAAGCTGGACTCTTGAGGTAAGTGCTCTTTGAAGCTAATGTGCTACTGTACAAAGAAAGCTTTTTTTTTCCTTTGAAAAGATAAACCTAATATTGTGGTGGCACAGGCTACAATGCTGCCACTGAAACGGAGGCCAAAGCTGAAGGTTCTTTGCTAGCAGAAAGCTAGATAGAGGCATTTTAATTTTTTTTATTATTATTATTCAAAGAAAAATACTGTTCTAGTATCCTAAGCTATACATGCAGGTCTCTGGATAGGAAATCACTCATCTGTCCAATTTCTATTATTCAATATTGCATTAAAAAAATCAGAGGAGGAAGAAGAAAAAACTTTGGGCATCCTTAGGTCAAGGCGATTTTTAAAAAGGTTAAAAGCTGTTCAGAAGGGTTACAGTATCCATAAAGGCAAATGAGATTATATTTAAAGACTGATGGAGAAAAAGCAATAATTGAGATAAAACGCTACTGTCTCAAAAAGGTTTAGACTGAGGAAATGCTGATATTAAAGCAAAGAAATTGAAAGACTTACAGATCAGCCATCACATCAAAGACAGCAGAGAATTTAATTAAATTTGCAACAATTATGTTTACTTTTAATGTTTACTAGGTTTTTTACTTTCTTCCATCATTGTTCAGTTAAATATTTTTGTAATAACTTGGGGAATATTGTGATTGTGTGTCTCGAACCACCAGCTGTCAACTGCTGACCTCTCTGTTCCCTGCATCTATAATGTTACAAGCCTTTGTCCTGGAAAGAGTTATGATGTTTCAATCAAATACATTGCGAAGTTACAAAACCCATAACACGATCTGGATAATGACTGCCTGGATACACTTATAAAATATATTTTAGAACCCCCCAGGGAACAGAGATTGGAAAAAAAAAAAAAAATCATGAACATTACTCTCTGTTGTTTGCCACTAATTGAATGAGTGATCATTACATGAGATGCGTTTGAACGTGAAGCCTGCTGCTAAGGTGTATGGTAAATAAAATTCACAGAAGTCCAAAAACACAAAATACCTGGGTCAAAACATCACTGAGGCCCTAAAACACAAGCCATAAAAGTATCCTGAGTGCTGAGCTGGGCACAGGATCTGTTTAGCCCACATAATTTTGCTCTTGCAACCTATTGAGAAATTACTATTTGGATTTCAAACTCTGCCCTTTTCTCTGCTGTGACTTTTACCCAAGATTTACTAAGTCTCAGAGGCTGTAGTAATTATTGCCAAAGGGAGTTGTGATAGAGAATTGTTTCATACCCAGCCAAAAAATCACAGCAATAGCCACCGAAGTGCTGTATTTGTCTTTTCTGTCTGTGACTCAGGAGCTTGTTCACGTGCTGGGACACCTACAGTCTCTTGATAGGTCCAACCAGTTTCTTAAAAACTGAGGAATATGACAAGCAGGTTGTCTAGAATACAAATGCCCAAACTGTAACACGCAGGCCAGTTGAAAGCGGTGCAAGGCTTGATGCAGAGCTAAGCACTGTTTGCCCCTCTCCCTCCTCACGGTTGGCCATTGCCAGTAGCACGACCTGCCACAAGTGTAAGAAGCAAGGCAGCACAACCAGACTAGGAACACACAGATTAGAAAATATCACATAATTAAAACCTCATTGAACTTAGCCATTCTCTGTATGGAAAGGATTTCTAAACAGAGAGTGACTTCTCCAGTGTTAAATCCTCCCCTTCTTTTTCATATCGATGCAAACTAGTTTTCACACAGATAGGACTCTGTGTGTTGTGGAATGCTCACGATCTCTCCCATCTGAACTTCTCATGATGGGCCAGTCTGCAGTCTCCAGGGTGGGTCATTGGCCTCCTCAGTCACTTGGGATTTATTCTGCTCGCTTATTGAAAAGCCAAAGCCTTTGGGACAGTCATTGTTAGAAGAATGGTAAATGGTGAATAACAAATTGTCCACCTTCAATAATGAATGTTCAGAGAAGTCGTTCATATCAAAATATCCAGTGGTCTGCAATGTGTATGTGAGGGGCTATCATGAAGAGGTTCCTGGCTGTCTGAGTAATGCGATGAAAGGACAGCAATGCCACGAATTCACCACCTGTGTTGGAAAAAATGTTTGCACATTCCTTTTTATATTATTTGTGTCTGTTTGTGATAGGCTTTTCTCTGTTACCCTTTGTGAAGGTGTCCAAGAGCTTGGCTGAAGGAAATTTCTTTTATATTAAAAAAAAAGTTGTTAAAATGACTTTCTGAACTTGCATGCTTTGTTTTATTTCAGCCTCTGGGGTTTTCAAACAGGTGAGTTACCATCTACCAAAACCATAAAGAAATAAAAATGATACAGAAAAAGAGCTATGAAACATGTTTCAAAGGAAGGGACAAACCAAGAAAGAATTGCACAGGTCTGTAAATTATCATTTTAATTTGGGACCTATGACAACCTTGACAATGCCCCTTTATGTCTCTCGCTATTGTCTCTATTTATATCACGCCATTTTTATTTACTGTTCATCTAGCAAATAAAGCCTGTCCCCAGCACTCCGAGTGCCAGGCTACGGAATTGCTCTAAGTCTCCTTGGAGCGGTGTTCAGCCACGGGTAAACTAGTCCTGCAATGAGATGCTCCCTATTCTCCCTTGAAGATCCAGAAAGAAGAAACTCATTGCTTATGCTGCAATTTTGATAACCTAACTGGCAGAACAGTTATTCAAATTTTAAGCTTCTAAATGCAGCAAGATCAACCTGGCCATCCACATAAATAATTTTGACATGATAATATGCGAGTGCGATGATAACTGATAAGTGAAGCAATTACCTTGCTTTTTTGGATTATATTAAATGAAGATTCTGATAGAGTAATGAAAAGAGACAAAGCAGACAAAAAGGCAGCTGTAGAGCTTTTGGGCACTGTGTTATCTCTATTATACCATATTGAAATAGAGAAGCTATCACCAATCATGCTTCCTATGTAACTTCTAGCTTCTAACGGTGAACAATGAATAAATTGTCACAAGACAGTAACTGATAAATTGGGATTGGCAGTGCTTTTTAAAAGTGTAAATAAACTTATCAGCCCCCTCGCCCTCCTCGAAAGGCAGTACAGTTTGCAGAGGATTTTTTATTTTGGTATGTGGTAGCTTGCAATGTCTCCTTTCTTTTACCCACCTCAATTGTCCTTTGTTTGGCCATCAGTTTTAAGTAGCCACTTCAGCATAAGAGTTTACTCCAGCACCAGCATTCTTTCTGTGGGGTACTACAGAGCACTTTGCTTTTGTCCCTATGTGTTTTTTACTTTGGCTGTTATCCTCCTCTCCTAATTCCTGCCATTCCAATTAGAAGCTGCTCTAATTATATGGTTTTATGCTGGCTTTTATTGCATGCAGAGGCATACAAGGATATAAATAGCACCTCCAAGCAAAGGTGCCCAGTTCTTAGCTTCTAAGAACAACTTTGCAGACATGGAGTACCTCGCAGATTAATTAGAGTTCTCTAGAACCATGCTATTTCTTTCCAAAGACCAATCCCAATTCTTTCTGAGAAGAGATTTTGCTACTGATTTTGGCAGGATCTGGCCCAGCATTCTTTTTGGCGGGGGATCATGTGCTGAAACTGATATTTGTACATTGCATCCTTTCAAGACAAGGCACAAATGGAGGGGGAATGTCATTCCCTTGTTAAAATTAATTAAGTAACCTAACACCGTACATCTGGGGAGAGGACAGAAGGGGAAAGGAAGTTCTCCTTGTTCTCTGTTTACCATTTAAACCCTGCTGCATGCTGCAATAGCATCACAGTGCTGTTACTAAGGCCTCCTATGCTCTGCAGCCAGCTGGGCCTAAAAGCAGTGGCAGTGTTCCTGCTCCATGGGGTTCATTGCTTTGGGATGACCGCATCGTATTCCTGGTTAGAAACTCGTCACGCTTTTTAAATTTTTTTTAACTTAATCATACCTACACTGGACAAGCCAGGGAGTTTGGATATCTTGCTGGCAACATGATGGATTTTTAGAAACCCAGTACGGCATGGGAAGCAGTTGAAAATTTTGGAATGGAGAATGGACACAACTTCCTTCCCTGATGTCAGGAACAGTGGAAGGGGATCTATGAACCAGCAAACTCTGACAGCAAGCATCTGTCACCCTTCAGCTTCCCACCCTGATATCTGCAGCTGAAAATCTCTGATAATGAAGGCTAAGAATACTGACAAACTCTAGTCCCCACCGAGTGGCTCTGCATTGCTGCTAGATGCCAGGATTAATGCTCCACAAGGGTGTATTGTTCTTGCATGGTGTTTACCTATTCAGAAAGAGTTTTTGGTTTGGAAGTCTATCTGTGAAAATCAGGCAGACCACAAACCAAATTTTACTCCATGAAAATGAAAGACTGTTTTTCCTGCTATTTTATAGGAGTTGGTGGATTATGTGGTAATTCTGTGGCTGCAGAACCGCATTTAAAAACCCCCAATTTTGACTACTACCTATTGTTCCACTGGATCAATTGCTCGGATCCATCTCCCACTGAAGTCAATGTCGACCCTCACACTGAATTCAATGCTCCTGCTACTTATTTCAAAAGAAAGCATTTTAATTGACTCGGAACTACCCAGGCGCACATACATCTTCCCTATGTAAACACATTTCTGTTCCTGTTACTCCCACTATCTGGGAGTTTCCACCCATAACGTTGCTTTACCTATATGCTCAGTCTGCATTAAATTAGCAAAACCTTTTGTTCTAATGACAGTGGGTTTTCCCAAAAGTTCAAGTTTGGGAAAGTATGAAAATGTATTACCAGCCCCTTGGGTGCTGAAAGAGAAAGCTTCACTGGGGATAGACCATCAGTCAGTGTAAGCTGAGGCAGTCCTGTCCTTGATCATGGCTGTACCTCAGTGCTGCTCATGAGGCCGTACCTCCCTGCCTCGGTGACGCTGGCCCAAGCGCTCACCTTACCATGCTTTGGCCTGGTCAGGGAACTGACCCGGCTGGACAGAAATCTTTCCGCTGGGCTGGTTTCCAGCAGGATCAGTGGCTGCATCTGCCTCAGCTGTG
>NW_009259047.1:679773-686739 GCF_000687185.1 Egretta garzetta | reverse complement strand
CTGCCCAGCCACAAGAGCTGCAGCACCCATGCAGGGGAGGCAGCAGGAGGGCAGGGCTGTGGGTGGGAGAGAACACTCCTTTTGACAGCTGCCTACTGGTTTGATGACCCCATTTAAGCCTCAGATCAGGTCACACGGAGGATCACGGCCTCTGAGAGGGCTGTGCTTTGAGGAATTGGAATGCTTTGAGAGTGCAATGTCTAAAAAGGGGACAAGAGGAATAAGTAAAGGAAAATCTCGCCTCTTTTTTCATCAGAACTGTAGTGAACCTGTCAGTTACTATATGGTATCGCATACCTGAGTTAGGATGCTCTGCACAGACTACCTGAATATTCTTCTTGCCCTCCTGAGGTTCTTCATGCCATATCCTGGCTGCTGACTGTACTGCGCTCACACACCCAGCACTGCACAAGACCTAGATCAGCCACCCCGAGTCGGGTGGAGCAAGTAACAGTGAGGGTCAACACTCTTCCCCAGCTGTCCAGAGCAATTTACAGGCTATTTCCTGGCAGTTGCCTGGAATGCCAATGACATACAACCATTAGTGGACCCAGGAATGTCAGCAAATGTAAAAATGACACATTTCAAATTCAATTTACTGGAACCAATTTTTAATCAGGTAAAGAGTCTGTATGGGTTGCATCAGTCGAATTGGGCTTCTGCAGTATACATTTCAAAAGCACTCACGTGACTTAGAAATTTAAAGTCCCAAATGTAAGAGTATTAGGACCATAAATGTCTTTGGTTTTCAATGGAATCCAGACCTCAGAGTCACTGAGGTGCTTTCAGGAGTCTGTATTTTGCCCTTGAGAAATTGTATTTCCCCAATCTATTTTCTACGAGACATGGAACAGACAGAATTACTAGGCCATGAGAGTTGATTCTCATACAAAAGATTACACGATTTGCTAGATCCTGTTCTTTATGATCATTGATAAAATCAAGGAGAAAGACTAACTGCCTCTTGTCCTTTTTGAACTGTGGAATGCAGAGGACGGGCTGATAGAAGAGGGTGGAGGTGGTTGGCAAAGCAATAGATTAGATCAACTTCTTGTCACCTAACACAATCGAAGCATTTGCCTTTCATCTTTACTTTTAGCCTTTTTGGCCTGCAAAAGATAAGAAAGTAGACCAATTGCCTGGATTTAGAGTTGTAGTTCTGAGTGATGCTGTAGAAATTGGTAAAAGAAATTTCTTTGTGTATGCAGATGTTTCCTGGGACACTTTCTCAGTGTTGAAACCTTCCTTTGAGGCCAAGCATACATTGCAGAGGGCTGAGGGGAAAAATATATATACATGCTCCTCTGGGACAGGTGTCCCCAAAGAATATTGGACTCTCATGACCACTTCTAAAAGTGCAGTTGATAGCCTATCACCTCACGCTTATCTGAATCTCATTTTTAGTCACCCATTCATACAGGGACTTTTTTCCTTTGATATTACGCAGGCCCAAACTGCCCAGGTTTGCTACAATTTCCCATACAACCTCTCCAAGAGTGCTACTTTTCTATGAGGACGTTTATGCTTTCTAGCATCCCTTGTCCTCATCAAAAGTATCCCAGATGCAGCAGGACGCCAAGTCCTGCAGAGCGAGTATGATGTAAGACTTCGGAGCTATGTGGGTGAAGACGCGCATTCTAGGATGGGAACTGCAGAAGAGCTGGCTGTTGAGGTAATATTTTCCCATTGCTTTGCATGATTTGGAAAACTGATACATGACTTTTGGTCTAGCCCTGCAGTAATAATGAGATATGTACAGTGAGACATGTGGTATTGATCTACTCCTAATCAGAAATCAAACTAAACCTTATCTTATGACAAAGTGTAATTAACTGTTTTGTTAATTACTATAATTATCCTCCCCACATTTATTTTGACAGCAGTGTCAGTAGCAGAAAACTATTTCCTTAAATTGCTGTTGCCTATTATGAATTACAAATTCATACAATTTTGACAAATGATTTTATTCTCCTTTTAGCAGCATGTTTTGCAACAGACAGCTTTTCAGAAAAAAATGGCCATCTACTTGAAAACCAAGCTAGAAAGGTCACACACAGAAGATTAGCTATACTGGAGCTAACAAGCATCACATTTGACCAAATACAAAATTTTGTTTCTTTCCTCTCCTGTGTAAGGTTCTTTGGATACCTAGATAACATTATGAGATGTGGGGAAAAAAATGAAAAAAAATAAAAGGAAGAAAAAGAAGAGGAAGGAGAAGAAGAGGAGGAGCAGAAGGAAGAAGAGAAAACCTGAATGGTTTATAGAAGTCACTAACCCAGAGGTGGCCAATGGGGAACAAATGGGCTAAGTGTGACCCATGAAATTCTGCAATGTGTTTTGCCCATTGAAAATTATCCTTTTTCTCTCTCTATTGTGTGACGAGGAGAGGGAGGATACACAGAGGCAGCATGACACGTTGGTGTTGCTCTGGGACTCAGTACTGGTTTTAATTTTACCATATCCCAAATAGGTGACTTAGAAATGAGACGTGGTTTTGGCCAGAAATCTTTGAAAATGCAGGAATTCAAGTGGGAGCTCTTCATATGCTTTTAAAGCTGGAATCAGACCATCTGCTCTGTGCTTCATTTAGCAACTTCTATTCTTAACTAAAATACTTTTTGAGCCAGCTGCTTCAGCACTGCAATTCCTCCTTTCTGCCCAGCAGAGCTCAACCTCTGGGGAAGACTGACAGAGCTTTTAATACAGTGCATTGTCCAAGCAAAATTGAGGTTTCTCTTGCTGGGACAAGGTTTACCAAACAGCAAACAAGACATGTGGCACTAATAGGAAAATTGCTTGCATTAAGATGGGTCTGGCTTTTCCGTGGGTTGCATCTCCCACTAGGAAAAGGAAGGAACAGGGAACAAAGGGGCCGAACCACATGTGATCCTAGTACGCTCACCGGCTGCCTCTCTGATTTGCATTTGCAGAGTCTGATTGCTCCTGAATAGAATTCTTTCTTTCTTGTCTTCTGGGCTGCTGCTGACTCTTCGGAAGTGTCAGGATCATATTTTGCAATGAGAGAACAGGCGAGCAAAGCTGGACCACTAAACTGTTTCAGCTGATACCTCCCCTTTGTAGAATGGCAGTGACGGAGTTAACTGAGTTGGCACCTCTGCTGCGATAGTATAACACACACTGTGTTTCCTAAGTGGTAATGACTAACATGGTCAGCAGTTGGTGCCAATACTGAGCATTTGGTTAACCTCCTAGTTTGCTTGTAGCAAAAGTAATTTACTCACTACACAGACATCTACCCCAGTCTAATCTCCTTGACGAGAGATTACAAAGGGGTGGCGGGCTGAAGTGGCATAAAATTCCAAATACCATATCTATTTTTACTCATTGACAATAGAGTAATATCCGTGGGACAAGGATTAGTAAATAGAGAAAGATATTCTTTCTTAAAAGCCAGCTTTTTTCCCTGGTTTAAAATTATAGTGGATCAGATCTTCAAAAATGAAATAAAAAGTTCATCACTGTATCATCCCAGGGGTGGATTTCTGCAGTATGGAACTGTAGGAGGTGGGTTTCAAAATTACACAAAGCCACACGGAAATGAATGTGGTGTTCATATGTAGGGCTATTTATAGTGGGTGTGCTTGCTTGATTTGAGAAGAAGAGGAAAAAAAAAAAAAAAAGACCAGAGGGTGAGACACATGACTAGCCAGAAAAGGACCAGGGAGCTTGATTTTACTGAAATACTGATGTGGCTTGTGATATTTGGTGAGCTTCTAGAGTCACATGGCAAGATAACACGTACAGCTGCCATTAAAAAAATACATATTTCTAGCCCTTGTTACAGAGGAAAGTTTGAAAAAATGACTGAATACACACCACCCGCCCTGTGTATACTGTGTGTATATACACTATATACAAACACCAAAGAGATAAAAAGAGTCAAAATGCACTTAATACAAACCTTGTGATTTACCCTGGTTTCATAATTTTGGGGTTTCTGAATCATGCTTTTTGAATGCATGGGTTTGGCAAAATACCATCATCATAACTAAGCAACAGCTTAATAAATGAATCTAGATGCATTAACAGGATGTGGAATGTAATGTCTATAAATACTAGATAAGAAATGAAATTCAAATAATGAATACATTTGAAGAAAATTGTAACTTCAGAGACAGATCATGAATAGAGACAGAAGGAAGGGCCTATTGCTTAGTTACTCCACTTCCTCTACACACAGCAGAAATTTACCATTGGTGTTAATTAGATCAGGATCAGCCAACAATTAGAAATTGAAAAACCTATACCTTTAATATATTTATGTAATAGTGTTTATTGTTAATTTATGTGGATTAAAGTCATCACAGGCACTCGGGATATTCTTTTGCAAAGGAAAATACACATGAAGAAAAGTTTAAAAAAATCCATTAAGTATAATATTTGAGTTCATCGATGGGCTGATAGTAATCCTCTTGCCCATTAGTTCCCCAACATTTGAAAAGCGTTTCTGTGCATTTCTACAGTTTTATCAAAAAATACGTATTGCCACCAATAGAAGAGCCACAAAATACCCAGGTACAGACAAGGGATACGGAATCCAACCCAGACCAGGTCCCAGTCGTGTGGATTTCACCTGCTCTAATTCTACCAGCTTTGCCAACTCATTGGCATTTCTGCCCTACTACTGTTTCCCTTTTTCTTGGACACCAAAGAGAATATTCTAGGCCTTGACTCTACTTATGAAACCTAAACACCACCAATATTGAGATAAAGATTTTTTGGCATGAGTGAAAATCTCTTAGTAGGACTCTGCAATGAGCAAGTCTAACAAACCCCGTACTCTCCCACCTTTCTCTAGAATCTTAGGTGCATCTGGAGAGCAAGCATTTGTTTCTTGCAGCCACATTTCTCCAGAAACATGTATTCATGGCAGGCATGTCATTTACTGCCCTCCGTGCCCTGCCCGCATGCTGTGAGCCCCCAGACTCCCCGACAGCCGGACCTGTGTGTTCTGCCATCCCAGGGGGGAGTGGAGGTAGATGCCCCATTCATGATCCAGCAACACCCAAGCGTGTTTTAGGGCTGCTCATGATCCACTGCCTCTCCGGTGCAGTTCTTGTGACTTTCTTTGAATTCCCACAAGGATGGTTAATCATCCTTTTCGTCCCAGTCCCAGTCAGTCCCAGTGCTTGGTTGAGAGGCCTGTTACCCATCGCATCACCTCCCCAGGCAGGTCCTCTAGGTGTCACTACCAGCTCTGGGGTGGCAGATGTGCCACCAGGCAGCTGAGCTGCTCTAATGCAGGCAGCCTCTGTGGTGCGCAGGATTCCTCGTTTCTATGAGTGGCTTATGAGTGAAACTTCCCAACTTTTGCTGTCAATCTGTCTTTCTCCATATTTTCATCAACTGACTGTTCCCTTTACCTCCTTTTCTTGCCCTTTCCACTTTTTTAAAAACAATTTCTCTTTATTGCTGGTATGATTCAATAAAGTTATTCTCTTGATAAGTGTGAAAGGTCTCTTTCTTCTTGCCACCACAGTGTGTACTTCTGCAGCTCCCCATTACCACGGCTTCCGTTTCAGACTATCATCTTTAAAGGTCACTTGTTTCCTTACACATGCAGTCAAGCCCGACAATGATTTAATGACACCTGAAGAAGCTCATATTAAAATTACTCACGGCGCAATCATAAATAATTATTAAGCAAAAGAAGAAGAAAGCAAACACGTTTCTTTTCGAGAAACCAACACCAAAGATATTAGTTAAAATGTTAAAGTATATTAACCAATTACATAAAACCCTTTCATATTGCCTTGCTTCATTTCAAACATGGCACGGGCTATTTTGTCTGTGAACTCAAGTGGAACAAAAAGCTGCAGAATGCAATTTGTGTCAGGAGCCGGACTGCGGAGGGACAACTAATTCTAATTAGCGCAAATTCCCCACGGGCCACCGAGAGGCCTCGCACAGGAGCTGCCGCTGCCGCCGAGCCCCTCCGCCTGCAACAGGTGGGCAGGGGCGCCCGCCATAGCCCTGGCGACAGCTGAGGGCAGCCCCTTCCCGGACACCCCTAATTAATGGCCTGCACGTCCAGCCTTTGAATGTGATAGCTTTTAATACAGTTCTGAACTAAGGAAGATTGGCTCTTCTAATTGGTTAAAATTAAAGTGGCGGCGGAGGGAGTTTGCCAAGAACTGCCGGGCTGCAATGCCGCTCTCATTTCAAACTGGCAGCCTAAAACTCTTTGCTGATCAGAGCAAAAAGGGTACGGCGGGGAAAAGGAATTACCAGGGGGGAAAAGTCTTGGCCGCCTGATAACACTGGTATTCTAGTGGGCACGTCCCTAATGCAAAATATTTCTGCAACTCATTAATATTCAACATTTGACACATATTAGAAATATGCTTTTAAAATTCTTATCGATTACAAGAAATAATGGTGGCGAGGAAGGCGCAAGGTCATTAACCTGACTATTAGACTTCCCAGCTAGGCTTACCTCATTTTGAACGGTTCAGTCTAGAGCAAACTCAGGGTAAGACTGGCTGCCTGATTTCCAGCCTGCCTTCCGTCAGACCTGCTCCCATTCATGAAAACGGCTTCTGCGAGAGCACAGCCAGCCCTAATGAGAGAGGCAGCCCTCCCGCCCTGCCTGCGGGAGGGAAGGGAAGGGGAGGGAAGGGAAGATACGCAACAAGATTTTATACAACATGCCAGTTAGAAATGTTTTTGAAAGAACCGAGCAACGAAGCATACTTCACGCAGATTAGGATTATCTCATTTGCAAAGCCTTGTAACAGCTAAACATCAGTGAAAAACTTTGTTTTATTCTGAATTACATACATTGAGTTATATCAGGAAAATGCTTAGCTGTTAGAGATTTCAGTGACAGGGGGTCTGACACGCGAACTGTAACAAGCGTTTTACTTGACTTGCTTTTCTCCACACACCAGCCAGCGGGAAGCTGTGGCAGAAGGAGAACTGGCCAAACCTGCGAGGGGCTCT
>NW_009259047.1:662516-679706 GCF_000687185.1 Egretta garzetta | reverse complement strand
GGAGCAGCTTCTGCGTGTGCTGCCCTCGACACTGCCCAGGCCAACATATTTTATCCAAATGATACTACCAGCTTTACTAAACAGCTATTCTGTATGCCTCCGTTCCTCTGTACTAAGGGCTTTATTTAGGGCCTTTAAATAATCCTTCATCAACATTTCACACCAGTCTTAAACTAACAGGGTTTGTTTCTCTGTATTACATTTACTTTTACTACACATTTCAACTAAAAACACTCCAGAGGGGTGTGCCAACTACAACTATGTCACAAGAATGATTTTATTAAGAAAATGCCTCCGATGCTACCTCATAGCATTTTCCAGTACTATTGTTTGGGTTGCACCAGAGGCTAAAATGTGGCTTCTTTTAATAACACATTTGCATAAGTTGATCTGAAAGATCCCCATGTGATGACATTACTCCAGGGTTGGCCTGTCATCTCAAAAAAGCCCGAGGTACTGGTCCCAAAGAGATCAAACTCAAGAATTAACTAGTCTTCATAAAGCAGGAACATCTCTACAAGCAGTAAAACAAACGATTATCATTTCTTTTTGGCGATGGTCTATGCCAAGCTAGAGAAAAACAGAGCTTTCAAACACTGACAATCTGGTATATTGAAGTATGACCATTATTTTTTATTTTCCACATTTTTGGTCCAAAGACAGTTCTGAGTAATTGATTCCCATAATGAGCTATGGTTCGTTAGTCAATTTAATTTATAATTGAATTGGATGGATGTAACTCTGTGTAAAATTGTCTCTGAAGAATCTGTTTTGTTCGTCTGTTCAACTTCTGACAGGGATGGAAGAAAATCTAAATTATTCCCTTCTGCAAGAGGGAAAAACTCTGAAAGTCTCAGCATCCCTTGTGAAATTAAGAGGAAAAATATTTTTAATAGTTGCCATGCAAAAATAATATGGCTTTACTAAAATTTATACAACCCTGACAATTAACACATTAATGCCTGGAATGGTGGCCTAAAATGAAAATCAACACATGGTGAAATATATGAATCGGCAGTCCTGCCTGAACAGCTGGAAAGATCACTCTTAGCCAGAATGAAAACACAGACAGATATTTACTGGTAAGTCACGTCTTACTTTTTTGCAAATACTGCAAAATCTGAAGAAGTTGCTTCTCCATGCTTTTATATCAATATGCCGATGATACAACTTCATTGGGAAATGCCTGGTGTGAAGAATCAGATCCAGTGGGTTCGATTTTTCTTCTGTTTACAACTTGGAAAACCAGTTGCTCCCGCTGCCATGAAATGCGGGAGCACTCTAAATTCAGTTTGCTTTTTGTAAAGAGATTTGGGAATTGCCACTCTACCCTCTGTGGGCCTTCTCTTAGCCCTTGCTAAGTCCATGAAATAACAGAGGGCAGTATACAAGATGACTGCTGTTTAGGAGCAGAGGAAGGGAAGAAATACCTTGGTTTAGGATTTTGAAGATGAACATGAGATTCCATTTTTAAGTTAATTTTGCCCTGGGGTTCTTTGGGCCTCAAGACTCACATACAAATCTACTTCCATTTCAGAGAAAATATTCAGGTTCTCATCATGTGCTGAATACACTTCCCTCCTGATTTTTCATGTCTAAAGAGAATCATTGAGTGTCTCTGTCTCCATTACTGGTCCTAGCATGACGTACCAGTATTGAAAGATACATTTAGCTTACAAGGAAAAGCAAGTGAATTAATTCATTCGATATTTGTATTTTTCTATATAGAGATATAGATATTTGTCATTGATTGTGTGTTAGCAGACATATATGCTAGCAGTAAAAGAATCGCTAGACTATTATATAAGCATAGTATTTCTTGTAATCTAGCCTCATGCAAAAGCAAAATATACATTCTCCGTTTGCTGAAAAAATAAAGTGTGCCGAGAAGCATTGCAATGGGATAGGTGATGATGATCAGCTATTATCAGTCCCAGCAGGCACATATTTTTTCTTAACAGCCGCAGGACTGCTGCTCTGAAAGCCAGGCACAAGGATTTTTTAGTTCAGAGCATTTCACATTGCTTTTTAGAGGCAGGCATGACACACGGCTGCACAAACTCTTATGGCCTCCAGTTAAGGGGTCGCTTAACAACCTCATTTGTCTACTTTTGCATCAAGTCCCCAATAAATTCTGATGGGCAACAGGCTCCCAGGCTCCTTACGTTATCCAGATAATGTTTTTTTTTTTCCTTTTCCTGTAACAGTAATAGTAGAAGTGTTGCGTCCAATCTTCATCATATATCAGAGTTTGTTTATAATGTTTCCGACCTTTTTTTCCACTAGCAAGTATTTGCTCTGGTAGAAGGGATATGAGGCAAGTTCAGGGACTGGTCACACCTACCCACCTTTGCTGAAGTGAATGAGGTTGTAAAGGTGGAACCGAGGAGAAAATTTGGCCTATTACATCCACTTAGGAGTTACCACAGGCTGTTTATTTCTGGGCTATGCTATACGGACGTAATAGCAGAAGGAGGCTGGAGCTATTGAAGACTGTTCTTATTCTTAATTACTACATTCTGGCTGAGAAATTCTTTAATATAAGTAATTTTCAGTGCTGCAAATGCACAGGAGACAATGAAAGTTGTTTCTAAAAAATGTTAAAGCTGACATCAATCATTTATACATAATGCACAAAGCAATGAGGGCAAACTCTTCAGTGCAGATAAGAGATGTCACAGTAAACTTATGTTCCAAGGCAGTGGTATCAGTTACGATCGATCACTTGGTAGCCAGTGGAAGTTACATTTTTACTTTAGTCTTTAAACTCTTTTGACTGCACTACCAAAAGTATTGTTTTAATCTAAAGTGCTAGATCAATATTTCTGATCAATAAGCATTCATTTCCAACTAACAAGGACAATGGTTAGTGGATTCCTTTAAACATTTTCATTTCAAGGAAATCTCTGCTGTTCTAGAAATCAGATCTCTAACAAAGAGTACAAGAAAAAGGAAAATGAGCACAAAACATAGCACAGAACTTCCAGATAAATTCAGCTGTTCCCCAGCACAATTTTTCTTTCCCCTCTGATGGTAAATCAGTAAATATTCTGTATGACCTTTATATTTTAAGTAATTATAAAATTCAACAGCATTACCATTAATTCTTCCCACCAAAGCATACAAAGCCAAACCAAACAAAATCCAAACCACAAATGACCAAAACCAAACTGACAAACTTCAGTTGTTGAAAAATTAATCCCTAGTGATAACAAAGTACAAATCAACAAGCACAGCTTAGAAAAGTACCCCTGGTTCACTTGGTAGAAGATTTGGCATAGCTTCCATGGGTTTTGGAGAAATCCTGCCACTTTCAGCCCAGATGAGTTTAGCCCCAGGAATAGCAACCCCTGGTCCAGCCATCAACCAAGAGCTGATCCTCTGTAGGGTGATCCTTTCTTCTTAGCCACAGAGAGATCCTGAGGACTGAGCTCTCCTCTCATTTCCTGGGAAAGCCAGACACCATCTTTCCAGAACATCTGGAAGGTCTTTCTGTCCCTCCCCGCTTAGTCCTGGGCTTTTCAAAGCAAGACACAATTCTGCTTTAAATGTCCCAGGGACCCTGAGGCACGTTAGACACACATTTGGCTACAGAGAAATTAGGACTTTTGCCACAGTGGTGCGTACAGACCACTCCCTTTTATTTTACAAGCCTAACTAGGAGAGAACATGTTGTTTTCAGTGCCTGCAGCTGTGCTTAGCAGTCCCCGCTAAACTCAATGTTCTCCAACTTCCCATCACTCCCACACAATGATTTGCTGCTTCTCACACTCTTCTCCTCAAGACACTGGCTATTGTTTACACGGCAAAAAATATTAGAGCTAAAATTAAAAAAACCAACTGGATTCCTTCAGGCTGGGCTGTCAACATCCTGAACAGCAGGAACTACGTGCTTGGTGCCCTCCAACCCCATGCAGCAGTCCTAGCCCTGAGGTGGTGGAAGCTGTGTAACTAGCTGTCCGCAGGCACCCCTTACCCAGGGTGTAAAGCCAGGCTGCGGCAGCCACTGTGCACCCCCTCCATTGGCATCTTCCCCAAAGGACGGGTGCTGAGGGGACTTAAAGCCATGACTGGTGGGTTGGGTGCCTGGTGGCCCCTGCCTACACAGGGGCACTCACACAGTGTTGCCCTGCCTACGTGACACTGACTTGAAAGAGGAAAGCAGAGC
The DNA here is from genome assembly GCF_000687185.1 of Egretta garzetta. Taxonomy (NCBI): domain Eukaryota; kingdom Metazoa; phylum Chordata; class Aves; order Pelecaniformes; family Ardeidae; genus Egretta; species Egretta garzetta. The sequence continues at coordinate 675,538 of NW_009259047.1, read as the reverse complement.
GTAAAGCCCACGCTCTACCCTTCTCCTCCTTCATGGCTGGTGACAGAGCTGTGGTTTGGATGGGGTGCAATTAAAATACAATAAATACTGTATTCTATTGTTCACACGGGCTTCATTCCCCTTCATACATCTGTGGCATTACTTCGGGTTTTGAATCAAACCCAAAATTCAAAGCTAAGTCAGACAATTTGTCTGTTTTAATTTGTATTTATCAGAACCAGTGAATTTCATCTGGATTTCCCCCAGAAACATAAATCAGGCGAGATTTGCTCAAACGCATGCATCCCAATGAAATTCAGGAGGCATCTGGGCCAAGTTCAGTGGTTTGTGCCATTTTTGCTCCTAATTCTATAGATGAGATATAGGGGAAGCCAGCTGCTAAAGTGGGTTGCACGCAGATTACACTGGGAAATGATGGCAGAAGAATTTTGACTCCATTAAATACAAAGCATCCCCTCAGACAGAAGGCTTAACACAAAATGAATGGAAGGTCAAACTTGTGTAGGGCTACTAATCTGTACTGCGACTTATGCAGATTGGAAAATATATGAGAAATGTAAACAGAGTGTTCACTCTGCATTAGATAGCAGGAGATATGCAGAGCCTGAATAGATAACCTTCTGTGAACACTGGGAAGCTGGATTTTATGTGAGAGCTGTGTGAGTCCTACTCTTTATGGTGCCTATTCATCTAGTACAGTACGCCAGTATGAAGGACTGGGCGAAGGAGGAGGGACAAGAGGGAGAGGGCTGCTGGATAGATGCATAAATTTACCATAAATGGTAAAACTTCCATTGCCTTTAACTAAGCCAGGAAATCAGTCCTGCTTTTAAAGGCAATACAGCCAAAGAGGGATGTGGGCAACACAGGACTTTGGGCAATACGAATCCACATGAAAGAGTGGCGCATTTATGAAGACCCAAAATCACGCTAAATCTTAACACAATCCTATACATCATAAAATGCATATTCTATCGCATTTTCCACGCTCCTTTTGTTCAGTTTCTTTCTCCCCAGCTATTTTGGCATTGTTTTGCCTTCTTCAGGTGTTTTCCAGTCACAATTACTCCCTTGTTTCAAAACACTGGTTCCTGTTCATTTATTCCACTGACCATGCCTTTTCCATCCTTCATTGGGGTCTTCTCTTCAGCTAGTCATAACCTCTGTTTTCCTTCTGGGCTCTTTGTTTTGTTCTTCTTTTATTCCTCTTCTTTCCCTTCCGCCACTTTTTCACACAGACTCCTTTCTCTCTCTCATTTCTTTTCCTCTGTGTGGTATTCTCTTTATTTATCTCATTGCTACTTCCTTTTTACTTTTTGCATTTTCCTACTTCTGTACTTGCCTTCTCTCTTTAAATTCCTTATATAGTCCTGTTTCTCAGGGGAAGGATTGGATTTGGAAGAAACGGTGGGAGTTTTTTGTCATTGTGTAACCATTTTCAAAATGGTTTTAAAAGTATAAAAGCAAACAAAGTTATCAGTAAAGACTTTATTTTCTTTCTATTTTTTTTTTTTCCTTGCAGGAAATAGACCTTTCCTCTGGGCTTTGACAGCAACATTCCAGTTTGGTTAAAATCAAGCAAATACCGCATCATCTGAATGGTCCACACTAGAACCTGATCAGGCAGAACAGTGTGAACTCCTCTCTTGCTTGGCTCATATCTTTCTCTGCTTCCAACTATTTTTCCACTACTACATTCCTCAGAACCTTCTCTATATGTCCCTGTAACATTACTATGTGACTAAAGATGATTCAGTAGCCTCCTGCCACCCACTCCAGCTAGGCATCCCTATAGCCTAGTCCAAAAGAAAAAGATACTGGATGTTCTCCACCCTTCTAAGTTCTAGGCTTGTGACTTAGGTGCTCTGAAAGCACCCAGGCCTCTCCTGGCAGTTTAGCTCCCAGGTTCCTGTACTCCGTTCTGAATTGCAGTTCAGTGAGATGTTTAAAAGTAGTTGGTATGAATAATTCTCTTTGAGCTCACCACCTACCTGGTGCTCTGTAGCAAACACCAGGATTGCAGTGCCTTCTGCTATTGCTTACATTGAAACAAAGCAGATGGAAAGAAGGCAGAAGAGGAGCTAAACTAATACATGACAACAGTCTACTCCACACAATCAGCCACAGCCCTGCTGGAATCTGAAGACTGCTACTGGCCCGTGCACTGGAGTGCGGGAGCCTCATGGAGCTAGGTACCTGAGGTACGACACAACTAGAAGTGTGTACAATACACGCAGCATATTAAACAGCTGATGTTACATGCTTTGGGGGAATATTTCCCCCCAAATAACTGTGGGAAATATTAATTATTTATGGAATATTTGCATAACTGCATAATGTGTCTAGATATAAATAACAGATTATTTGCATAACTGCATAATGCCACTAATCACGGGAAGAAAAAAAGAACAAAATATTTCTGGCATTTGATCACACTGTGTCATATATGCACTGTGATTCTTCAAGCTCTCCCAGAGAGAAGCTAAAGCACAACTAAGCTCTGTACTCCTGTATTCTGTAAGAGGAACAACAGGTAAATTTTCAGACTCTTTGTAAATCCCGTGTAAACAGTAGTCCAACTGCAAGGCCTTGCAAACCCCTACAGGCTGGATGGTGTTTTGCACACATTATTTGTCCAAATTGGAAGAGAAAAACAGACCACGTGCACAATGTGCGTAAGTATCTACAACCAAAATTCACACCTCTGTCATCCACCCTGAGTAACGTCACCACTTGTCTCTTAGGCAGACACTTTCATCCTTACATCAAAGTTGTTTACAAGGGAAAAAGTACCGTTCTGCAGATAAGGATGCTCAGGCGCAGAAATATGAAGTGACTTTCCCAAAGTCAGAGCGTAAATCAGGGCTAGAAGTGGCATCACCAGGATCCCCTGCTGGCCTCCACACCAAGCTGCTCATCAGGCTTTAAGAAATTATGCCTGACCATTAAAATTTGTGCTTGGTGCACGACTGCTGCTCCACAGGCCTCGACTGCTCCGTGCAGAACTGCCTTCCCCTTTCCATCAAGCTGGATCATTTGTGACCATCCAGCAAGTTTCTTTGGAAGGGGACGAGACGGGCTCCATCTCTCCTGCCCAGGGGAGGTAGAGACACTGTGCCTGCAGCTCAGCTAAAGGCCTGTCCAAGGCTACAGCTCAGCAAAGCTAAGAACCAGTCTGGAACGGGAAGGCAGCCCAGAGGGATAGCTGTGTGCACGCTCTTTCCCCCCACCTTCAGGTTGCTCCAAGAAACACTGGGGTGATCCTACTCTAGCTCAAAGGCATCACTAAGCAGAAACAAGCCTGAAAATATGAGCCGAGTTTGTCAAGCTTTAATATTCCCTAATAACCACTGTTCTGTTCTCTGTTAAAGATTTCCTGATAACTGCTGTTCTTTTCTCTGTTAAATATTATTTACCTCAGTGCTGGAGTTTCTAACATACACAACACTGACTTCATTTTTAATGGTATTTTTGTCTAATTTCAGACCCTGATTTCCCAGTACAAACTCAAGTAACAAACGTATAATTATTGTCATAAATAACTCAGCACCTTACAGTAGGTTTCAAGCAAGTTTCCCCACAAGGCACAAGTGCCCTATATTAAATTCTTTTAAACTGTAAGTTGATTAAGGTAAAAATTAGTGTTATTACCTTATGGACATTTTAGTTTTCACAGCATTTCAAAGCTGGTCCTATCAGGAGTAGATTTGTTGCCGCCCACTGGTACAATCATCAGGAAAATTAATAATCATGTTCAGTCTGACTATAAATCATTGTGGTACAGGCAATTAATTTCTGTAGAAAAATGAAAGATCTATAAGTAGTATTGTTGTGTAAACTACATGTTATGAAAACTCAGATCCAGCACAGGCAAATTAAAAAACCAATGCTCCTAAATTCAGAGTGTGATAATGCTGGGTCATCCAAGGCAGGACGGCCAGAAGTTCTGAATAAATAATGCTGGCAGCTCCTAGCAGCTTATGGTTGTTGTATTGTGTTTATGCTGCATTTGTAATTCTTCCACCTGATACAAGTATACATGCTAACTTACAGAGTGAGTCTGGACAAAAGAATGACACCGAAGCTTTTTCATACATCATCTACTGCTAAAATAAGGCACTTTGTTACATTTAGAATCATAGAATTGAAGAATCATTTAGGTTGGAAAAGACCTCTAGGATCATCAAGTCCAACCGTTAACCTAGCACTACCATCCCATCACTAAACCCTGTCCCTAAGCATCACAGCTACACGGCTTTTAAATACCTCCAGGGATGGGGACTTCACCACTTCCCTGGGCAGCCCGTTCCAGTGCTTGACAACCCCTTCAATGAAGAGATTTTTCCTAATGTCCAATCTAAACATCCCCTGGAACAACTTGAGGACATTACTGCTTGTTACTTGGGAGAAGAGACCAACCCCCACCTGGCTACACCCTCCTATCAGGCAGTTGTAGGGAGCAATAAGGTCTCCCCTCAGACTCCACTTAAGATAAACCGCTCCACAACCTTCCCTGGCACCGAAGTCAGGCTGACAGGGCTGTAGTTCCCCAGATCCTCCTTCTGGCCCTTCTTGTAGATGGGCGTCACATTTGCTAACCTCCAGTGGACTGGGACCTCCCCAGTTAGCCAGGACTGCTGTTAAAGGATGGAAAGTGGCTTGGTGAGCACTTCCACCAGCTCCCTCAGTCCCCTTGGGTGGATCCCATCTAGCCCCATAGAATTGTGTGTGTCCAAGTGGTATAGCAGGTTGCTAAACATTTCTCCTTGGATTATGAGCGCTTCATTCTGCTCCCCGTCCCTGTCTTCCAGCTCAGGGGGCTGGATGCCCAGAGAACAAGTGGTCTTACTACTAAAGACTGAGGCAAAGGCGGCATCAAGTACCTCAGCCTTTTCCTCAACCTTTGTCACTATGTTTACCCCTGCATCCAAAAAATTACAGAGATTCTCTTTAGCTCTCCTTTTGTTGCTAATGTATTTATAGAAACATTTTCTATTGTCTTTTACAGTGGTAGCCAGATTAAGTTCAAGCTGGGCTTTGGCCTTTCTAATTTTCTCCCTGCATAACCTCACGACAACGTTGTAGTCCTCCTGAGTTGCCTGTCCCTTCTTCCAAAGGCTCTCATAAACTCTCCTTCTTTTCCTGAGTTCCAGCCAAAGCTCTCTGGTCAGCCAGGCTGGTCGTCTTCCCCACCAGCTCATCTTTGGGCACATGGGGACGGCCTGCTCCTGCACCTTTCAGATTTTCTTCTGGAAGAATGTCCAGCTTTCCTGGACTCCCTTGCCCTTCAGGACTGCCTCCCAAGGGGCTCTGTCAACCAGGCTCCCAAACAGGCCAAGGTCTGCCTTCCCCTTCCTTACTTACACCCCTCCTTACTTCTCCAAGAAGCAAAACTCTATCATTTTGTGATTGCTATGCCCAAGGCAGCCTCCAACCGTCACATCACCCACCAGTCCTGCTCTGTTGACAAACAACAGGTCCAGCGGGCGCCTTCCCTAGTTGGCTCCCTCACCAGCTGTGTCAGGAAGTTCTCTTCCACACAATCCAGGAACCTCCTAGACTGTTTCCTCTCTGCTCTACTGTATTTCCAGCAGACTTCTAGTAAGTTGAAGCCCCCCTCGAGAACAAGGGCTAGCGATCATGAGACTCCTGCCAGCTGCTTATAGAATATTTCACTTGCCTCTTCATCCTGGTTGGACGGTCTATAACAGACTCCCACCATGATATCTGCCTTGTTGGCCTTCCCCCTCATTCTTATCCATGAACACCCAACCCTATCAACACTATCGTTAAGCTCTAGACAATCACAACACTCCCTAACAAACAGGGCTACCCCACTGCCTCTCCTTCCGTGCCTATCCCTTCTGAAGAGTGTATAGCCATCCATTGCAGCACTCCAGTTCTGCCAGTCATCCCACCATCTTTCCACAATGGCAACTATGTCATAATTTTTCCTGCTGCACAATGGCTCCTCCTGTTTGCTGCCCATGCTGTGTGCATTGGTGTAGATGCACTTCAGCTGGGCTATTGATCCCACCACTTTTTGGGGGGCATAAACATTTTTTTTTACATCCTTGCCATTACAGAGGGCAGATTTCTATATAGCATGCTTCTTCCCAGTTAAAGCCATAGTGGTCCTGGTGAGAACAGAAGACAATGTGTACACATGCAGACCACCACTTGCCCCTTGTAAGCTAGATTTATATTTCTCTACCAACATGTGCTACAATCCTGCAAAGAGATGTGTTTGTCAAAAGTTAGATAAGCATAGCATCAAGGCCATAAAGTTTGGTTTGTGTTTAAAATAAGAGAAAGTAAAGCAGTTAGAAGCTCAATATTTTTATTGGCTTACCTATTAAAATAGTATGTCCTGTAGCACTATGAGAGATATTGTTCTAGAAGACTGAAACTCAGTTTCATTTGTTATAAATAAGTCGAACGATTTCCAAAATCTCTGGATGTGAGTTTTCAATATTTAGGAAATCAATCAAACAAAATTCACATACCAGAGAAACAAAATAATACTTTGCCATCAGCTTTTAGCCCATTAGACAAATTATTCTCTAGGGATTAATTTCAGTTGAATTCCCCATACCTGAAAACATTTGAACAACATTTAATAATGTCTTGGACTGGAGGCTACAGGCTGGATGAATGGTAAAATCTTTACCCATTTGTTGCTGGGTTTTCAAAAGCCAGAATGAAAATGTGTAACAATGGGAGTAACCACGAAGCGAAGCATCTATGGAAACGAAAAAGAGATAAAATAATTCACATTGTGATTATTCACATAGAAAAAATTTGAAATATTGTAAGTAAATGTTTTCTCAAGGCACTTGAAAAAGATGGATAGACTTCCTTTTCTAGCCACTTATAAAATGTCTTCCGCTGCTTGGTCCAGCTTTGAAATCAAGTACTTTGAGGTATAAGTATCCAGACTTCACAGGGAAGTTCATTATTGAAGACCATCATATCCATGAATAAGGAAGCTCTCCCTTGGAAAATCTTGCAAGAAATTTTCAATAGTTTCTAAGATGGAAGCAGAATGGACAAATAATTATCTGGCATATGGGGCTCCCACTCATTTCGTAAGAGCAAAAAGAATATAATAGGCCATATGAATTGCATTTGTCATTTACTCAGTGTTCAGATGCTTGTATAAAAATGAAGCTATGAACTATAGTAGGTATCCCAGAGAAAATGTACCTAGGTACTTTACTGGATGAAACAGCATGCTACCAGAAAGCTACTGCTGGCAGTCAGAGAAGAAAACCCAATTTCCTCATTAGGAAATAGATGTAAATAATTCAGGGACATGATGTTTTCCATTGAGATACATAATGCATTGAATGCATTTTAAATAGTTGAAGGAAACTCCAAAGAAATGTCACTGCTTCCACAAAGATCTACACAGATTTTTATATTAATATATGGGATTTTGGACCACTTTGCTGTCCACAGTCATATAATTTGTTTATTAAAGACAAACTTGTGCTTGACATTGAGAAAACCATTGAGAAAACTCTTTGCACTTCCAGTAAACCTGCAAACAAACATACCAAGATGGTAAAAATAAATTTGCTTGTCACTTTGTCTCTTCCCTTTTCTTCCCCATAGCCCCAAAGGAAATCTGGATCTCGTGAATGAACCTAGCCATGTCCTTAGCTGCTTTTCAGTAATGATTCAAATAACTGCTGTTAACAAAATTTTGCAATTTGTCAGCTAACCTGTAGGCTGTACTGGGCAATCATTGACACATTTCAGGAAGTACAAAGGCCATTCACATGCCTGGATGTGCTTATCCGTGCTGCCTGTACTTACACAGGCTTAGTGGGCTGGGACAGCCCACTGTACATTTGCTGTACAGATAGAGAGGTCTGAAACTCTCACATACCACCCACATATGCCCCGAACCTGCTGTGTACTGTTAAAGTGTAGCTAAATGTGTTCTTTCATTTGGGTTTTAAATGACATTTTCATTTTAAATTTAAGGATTGAGCCATAGCCAAATCTGTGTTATCATCTAGGTTTATACGGTCATTACAGAGCTTTGATAAACATCTAGGCATATCATATAGTTGAGTGTTATCTACCTAATCTATCTGTCTATCTCCTTGCAATTCTTCCCATATACGGGACATAAATCTTAGGCAGGGATTTGAGGATGTATTAGGATAGTATCAAAAGAGATGAAAATCACAGCTGTTCCAGCTAAAAGCCCTTCCTGATTTGTTAAACAAACATAAAACTGAGTTGAGAATTTCCCAGATTCACCTGGTTCAGCTGTATACAAAGAGCAGTTAAATTAAATGATCTTTCTCACAAAGGTCAAAAGTTAAGTGTCCCTGGTTACACGAGGCCTCATGCCTAATGGGATGATAATCCAATTCTATGGCATCTAGAAAGAATCCTTCTCCTAGTTATTAAATATGCATGTCTATCCCAAGCAAAATATATTGGAGCAGTGAGAAGTGGAGCTAATATACCGCACCAGAGTAGAGTTGCAAAAATGTCAACTTGGAACAGAAGAGCAGAGAAGAAAAAACAAACTAAACCTCCCACAGACAGTTCCAAGGGGTAAAAAAAATTAGAAAACTATTTGCAAAGTCAAATGCTCATAACAAAACCCAAAAGAGGACCACTCTCACACTGAAGTTATGTGACTTTTCCCAGGCAATGTTTACTCTAATTTTGATGTAACATTTTAATAATCGCATTAACTACTGATAAAAGAAAGAACAGGAACTTCATCTTGCAGGGCAGTAACTCCGCAGCAGGTTTTGTTTCCACATATTATCTGTAAGATTTTCCTATTTTCATGCGGATAAAATTGCAAGTCCCAGTTGCAAAGAAACAAAATGTCACTGTGGAAATTAAAGTTGCTTTAACCAGAAACCTTACAGGCAACCAATCTTTTAGCCCTCTAGAGTTGTTTAACTGCCAGAGTTGCATGGAGTTAAGACTAGCAAAACTCACAGGAACTTTTAGTAACGCATTTCAGTGCTCTTCCGCAGCGTCACGCTACTTTCCAGCAACAGCTTGGGAAATTCTGAACAGGTAAATGGAAGACGCAGATGCCAGACCCTGATCAAGGTGAGCACAGGGGAATGCTAACTGCATTTAAATGGCACTACCTGCCAGGTGTTGGATATTGGCTGCAAAAGAAATCAAGGGTTACAGAGTGTAATCCTTTCTGTTGTAACCTCTCCCAGTGGTTAATCACTTTCATCGTTAAAAGTATGGGCCTTATTTGTAATTAGACTGTCATGCTTTGTCTGGGAAACCACCGGTCCTTGTTATGCCCTTCTCTACTAGCTTATACAGTGTAACATTTGGAAATGCTTTTTTCCTGGAACATACATTACACTGTTATCTCTCAATCATCTTTCCGATATACTGATTTTGTGAGGGACCACTCATTGTAAAACATTTTGTGCAGTCCTTAATCAACTTGCAGTGTATTTTTGCACTTAACCTCCTTATCAAAATAGTAACACCAAAGCTGAACACAGATTCACAGCACAGCCTCATAATAACGAGCACAAAGGTAAAATCTCCCCTGTATTGCTCACTGCTCCCCTGTTTATAAAATAAGGACTGCAGTAGCCACTTTGGCCACCTGGAGGGTCAGGATCAGTGCCTAAAACTTTTCCTGAATTGGTGTTTTCCTGAGCACAGTTCCCCTTTCCATACACACAGATGGTATTACTCATTCCCGGGTAACTTTGCATTCAGTGACCCAATAGCACATTATATTTGAACGGGGTAGCCTACAAATGCCACCGTGCCATGAACTCAAGCCACCACTCGCCTGCTGGCTGCTGATTCTCATTCCTGCGTCATCACCTGTGCAGCCGTGACTCTACATTCAAAATAAGCCCTCTCTCTTCCTGGGAGAGTTTTAGCTGGCACCGTTCCCCTGATCAGCGCACCAACACCCGTACCAGCAGTGGAGGAGAGCACAGGGCTGGGAATGAGTACTGCTGTAATGGCCTCGAACGGTTGTGGAAATAAGAAGTTAGTGATTCAATTTCTTCTGTCCGAGAGCCTTAGCCTGCTAATTAGGTACTTAGTTGCCAAAATGCTGTGAAGAGAGGAAGCTCAGGGGGAAAGGAAGAGAACCCCGACACCAGCCAGAAGGAGGGGGAGCAGCTGAGGAGCGAGGGCAACGCTGGCTGCCTGAACGCAGTTGCCCCCGTGTCTGTGCTGAGCTCCTGCTGCCAGACCTGTCGTTGTTTCCCACCCGGAGTGCACCCAGAGGGGCTGAGCGGTTTGAGCTGCTGATTTGTCAGCAGCGCTTGGCAGGGAAAGCCCTGCTCTGGGCTGAGCCCCATCGTGCCACCCGAGCAAGGAAGGTGGGTTTGGTGATTTACTTCACAGACGCCTCCCTCCGTCTCCCTTCTCCCCACTAGCAGCTGCTGTCCCCCTGCATCCTGGGACTCCCTGTATGGCAGGGGCCAGCAGCAAGCTCAGCTCTCCAGGGCTCTGCAGAGGCAGGGTGAGCGGCAGGACCTCACTGGCCAGCACTGGTGCTGTTTTGCTGCTGATAACCCCGTCCCAGGCACCGCATGAAGCTGGCCGTGCTGTGCAGCATGCCAGCAGGATGCTCCCCTGCAAGCCCCAGCCTCCTGCTCCTCCATGAACGGGCAGTTCAGAAACACTCCTCTAACAGAAACAAGCACCTCAAGGAGCAGAGACCAGCAACCAAGTCTCCCCATATCAGCCAGCTGTAGATTAAAACAAATACAGAAACATCCAAGGATCCAATAAACCCTCAAAACTTTGTATTTGACTCAACGAAAGGAGCTGGAAAAATCACCTCTGCCTTTTTTCTGATCACCCTTCCCCAGCAGGTAACACAAACTCTGCTTGGCTTGGCTTCATACCAAGCACCACCCAGCCCAGGGAACGAAACACCAAGGAGCAACAGCAACAGAGACAGTGAGCGGGGCGACCTTTCAGATGAAGGCAGCAAGGACTGTGTGATGTGACTGCTGTACCCCACTCCTGCACCTGAGCAGCAGGACTGACAGAGCACAGTCCTCTCCTAAGGCTGGGTTTGATGGTGGAGCAGTAGAGCTCAACTGCAGAATTAACAACACTCGTAGGTTGCCATTTCAAGATTTCCTTCATAACAGAAATTTCATGAGGCTCATCAAGTTTCCCACATGCTCACACATTACTCATCACTGTGGTATTTGAGCACCTTAGACCAGCTGGTTTATGGGCCAAAATCTTGGGAGATTTTGGATGTATATTAGTAGTTCCTGTTCAGTTTTGGGTCCAACATAGACTTCAAACTACTAAGACATTTTGATGACCTTAGATACAGAGGTTCCGCTTTGGCCTGATCTTTCTTCCTTTACCCCAAAATCACTGTTTAGATCATTTCCACTGAAGTCACTCTCTGTGCATCTGTCTTCTTCATCAGTATATTCCCAGTGTGTTCTTTGTTGCATGCTCTTTTAATTAGTGTTACACAGTCTTGTATATTCAGCAAAAAAACCCAAAATATGACAAATGTGATTAAATGTTTCAGTTTTGAGAACATCAGCTTAGGTAAGCTTTTACACAATAAGGCATTAATAATCTTTTGCATACGATATAAAACAATTTTCTGTGATTGATTAACTGTGTGCTGATCTTAACAACGATAACAATGGATGAACACTTTACTCATTGTGTAGGCAGATACAGTTAGAGAGATACACATAAAAAATTACCATAGAATTAGGAAGTAAATAAATGTTTAAGTCAAATATTTGTGCTTTTATCCTTGGAATCTAATGATGACAAAGTTTATCGGATATTTTACATTTTACTCAGCAGCAATCATGTGGTTGTCATTGATAGATGAAAATAAAGAAGAATTGGGTTATGAATTCCAATAAATAAAGCATTGTACTAAATTTGTATGCGTCAGTGTGTATGAGTTTGTGCCTGCAAACTACGTATTATACTCAAAAAGAAACAGGGGAGGATAAAAAACCTCAAGCCCCCCAAATGAAGTAACCAGGGCTCTATGTATTAAAAGAATGTTATCATAATGTGTCTGGTGTGTATACACACCACTGCTCTCTACTGGGTTAAGTCAGAAATGCTTATCTTTGACTCTAAATGCCTATACCGTGACTAAGTGAAAATGATTTTTCTTTAGATCACTTGAAAAGAATTTGTTTACAGAGCAAGTAACAGGTTTTAATACTGATGCTTAGAATAAATTAAGGTGGCCATCTTGTGTAACTGAAAACAACCCCTATATAGGGCGATTGCACCTCAACTAGTATTACTATAAACTAGACCTAAAATTACATTAAGAATTAAACAGACTTTTTTTTTTTTTTTTTTTTAAACAGCTCCTACTCATTTAAATGGTATCAACTACCTATTTAAACTGCCGGCGTCTTTGTTTCATGTCTCTGGTCCCCATAGGCAGAGCCATCCCAAACACCAAGCAGTTCAAAGAAGCAGATAATTAACTACTGCCTATTGTACAAATTGCACATTTTCAATTAATGTTCTACCTCACAGGCAGGGCAGTTAGTTTTAATCAGTCTCATGACATCAACTATTGTGGTTACTGTTCTCAGATACTAGAAGGCACCTTGATGGTGCCATGCAGGCAGACTGCAGCACATAGCCCCTTCATTTGGTCTCTGCTGTATGTAGTGCTCCTTCCTAAACATTTGAAAGAAAAAGGTTATAAGGCAAGAGAATCACTGAAAGTCGCTTTTCTTCAGAGAGGCTGTACATACAGAGTTCAAACGGGTTTAGTTCCTGTGCTTGCGGTTTTCATAGCTTCAGGCCTACCCTATGCTATTGAAGATGACAACAGAGATCAGGTGGAGGCAGAAGAGATTCAGAGCCATTTTCCCTTCCCATCTGGCTCGCAGCATGCCCCATTAGCACCGCCGCAGACGGGTGTAGTTTAGAGCAACCTTGAGACTACCCTAGCTAACTTTGGTGCCCCTCTAGAAACTGCAAAAATGGCTTTCCTTTCTTGGTTTTTTTTTTTTTTTTTT
>NW_009259047.1:652904-662312 GCF_000687185.1 Egretta garzetta | reverse complement strand
TTTCTTTCTTTCTTTCCACAGGCATCGGCAGAATCATCTGTCGTCTTCGGCTCGGTCTTTTCCTTTCTTGTTTTTTTTTTTTTTTTTTTTTTGCGTCCTGTGCTGAACACAGATTAGCTGGTAAAAGAGTCAGGGTTAATCTCTGTACTTAAGGTTTTTTAAAATAGCCTTAAAAATTTCAACACTCTAGTGAATTAAAAATAGAAAGTGTTTGGATTTGGGGTGGGGGTGTGAGAGAGAGGAGAGAACAGAAAACTCAGGGAGTAGAGCAAAAAAAATATACTTCATTTTCACAAATAAGAGAATGACCTTTATAATGCAGTTGGAGCCTTGCTTCTTGTCAGTTATGGGTCAGTGCCCTATTACTGTATTGCCCACACACTATTATTGCAGCAATGCAACTGCACCCCTAGAGGGAGGTTGTGTCAACATTTCTATTACAAACCCCTCTTTCGAGAAGGTTAAAACCTGCCTGTCAGCAAGGAAATAACTTTATTAAAAACAAACCTTGATAAAAATCCATTTGGCCACTTTCAACGACTACAGCCTTGTCCCAACATAAGAAACACACTGGGTTCAAATGCTCTCATGCATCTTTAGAACAGTTTTGCTCGAACCCCTCGCTCGGCTTGGCCGCACCCACGAGACGCGGGGAGGGAAGGCACTGATGGAAGCCCTCGGCTTCCTGCAGCTCCTCATCACTTAAATGCCCTGGCCCCTTCCAGGGGAGGCTGGAGCCTGGAAAGGCTGCTGGAAGGTGAGATTTTCCCAGAGACCCAGCCCTGCGCTAAGTCTCAGCCCCCCACGAACTGGAGCCTGAAGTCAAAAGATAGAGGAAATGTCTGCGGTGAAGCGAAACATCTTCAGATGCCTCCTTCTAGAAGAGGCGACTTTTGCTCCTGCTATGGAACTAGCTGTGGGAAAGCAACAGTGACCTCTATCAATACAGTTCCCATTAGCACAATGGTAGTGCGTCTATCCCTAATTTGGGGTGAAAGCTAGGGTTACAAATACATATACACATATAAAGAATTATACTAAACCTGGATTTGGCTCCATTTGTTTAAAAAAACCCCATAAACATACATTGAAGCCATACACCAAAAAAGCTTTTAGAGGACTCAGAGGGGTCTTTCTGTTGTAATAGGTACATTTGCTTGGGTTTTCAGTCCAAAAAATCCATTTTATGTGTATATCTGACTGGTAGATTTACATATCCAGGCAGCTTTTTAGGGAGTCAGTCTCTTGTGTGTAAATAAGAGATGTCATTTGTTAAGATCTAATAAAAAAATCTTTAAATCAAGTACTTTATATTCAAACCTCCCCCTTTAAAATGAAAACAAGAGTCTGAAACTGGCCAAGCCAGAGAGGCTATTTATTCTATAGTGCAAACTCTCTCACTTTATGGGAATTTTCTCCTTAAGATAGACAGTTAATAAATAAATAAAATAAAATAAAATAAACCGTGATAAATTAAAAAGAAGAGGCTTTGTTCAAAAAAATTGAGGTTCAGATGCACTTCCCCACTATGTGTGCCTTGCTTTTGAGCAATCTTGCTCACAAATAAAAGCACTTTAGAACAAAATTCTGTGTCAAAACAGGGCCAAAAGAGTTAAGTCCACAACATGAGTGCGTGGCAATGAAGTAAATTAATTTCTTCCTAACATAGAGTTGGAGTGGAAATTGTGGTAGCCTCACAGAGAATTAGAGACTTGCGGGTCCTTGTGGAAGTAGAAAATTCCAAGATAAGACCCTGGAATGAAGAATACACCAGCAGAAAGAGGGATCAGAGTACACTGTCTGGTTTCTCAGCTTGCCCCCTGAAAAACACAGTGTACAAGTTAACCACTGCGTCCTCTGAATCCCAACCCACTTGGCAGCAGGAACAGGGGAGGGTATGCCGGATACTGCAGTCTGGTTCTGCTCCCCCGTTCCCACACAGGCATTGCCTAAGCCTAGGACTAATGTCACGAGCAGGAAAAGGAAATGTAGGATGAGGAGAGGAAAGAAACCTTCTTGTGCTCTTCTGATCACCGTGATCGCGGTTGTATTTCATGAATCCCCAAGACCGCTCTGCAAACACAGCATCTTCTGATGACAGTGAGACCTGCAGGTGCCTAATGGCTACTCCACAGCTCTGAGGATTTTGCCTTTTTCCTTGACTTCCTAATTCTTTTCTTCACCTTAGTTTCAAAATCCTGAATCCTGGGATATTTCGCTGACATGATCTTTCTCTGTACATCTGTCCACTTGCAACACTATCAAGAGCTTGTCAAGTACATGAATCCTTAAATAGTATAAAAAAAAATTAACAAGAAAAGTCTGCAATCTGAGACCCCTTCTGTACAGCAGTGCAGTTTAAGCAGACGTACGATTCTATGGACCCTTCTAAAAGCTGTCTTGTAGACAGCCGCATCACGTCAGAATCTATAAGCAACACTTTAATGTTTGGATCGAATACACAAATGAAATGTGAAGGAATGAAGGCTAATTCAGGAATGCAAGATCCATTAAACTATGCAAGTATGCATGAACTGTAAAAAGTGGATCCCATACATATCAGCTATAGCCCTTAGCTGTTAGCAGGTGTGAATCAGTCAGTTGTACAATTCATTTGTCTACCTAATTGCACTGAAGATAGGCTTTTACTTTGCCTATAACATCACTAATGAGTAGGTTTTCAGTTCGATCTAACTAATTAATTCTTGTTAACTTCCTTTGCATTGCTGTTCTTTTAATTTAACCAGAGACAGCACCAGAGTTGCTACTAGTGTTTAGTCTCAACTAGATTACTCCTATTCATTAAGGGCTGTAATTGTTGGTCATACCCTCCCAAATGGTCATTACAACCTCTGGCTTGCATATTGAATAACAGCAATTTCCTGACTCCAACAGACTCTCATGTGAGGGAGGAGAAAATGCTAATAAAGAAAGAATAAATGATTCTCTGCTTCATTCAGTGCTGTGTAGATTTCCTTTACAGCAGAAATTGTACCGAGGTGGTAAAACGGGTTTCTTGCAGGCCCCCTACCTCCACCCTGAGTGAAAACAATAAGAACCAAGTCAAGCATTCCCTGCTACTGTGATTACAGCATCCGTAAAAGTGATTATATGGCTGCTGTAATCAACTTCAATGAAAGCTGCCTGTTAGAGCTTCAATAATTACTCATTTCTGCTAACAGCTTGCTTTCAGTTTAGTACTTTGAGGCCTAGGAAAAAAAAAATGGTGTTTTAATAAAAGATCCTGTGAATGCAGTATTTTGGGGGGTAAGAGCTTGTGTGTGGGCAAATAAAAAAAAAAAAAAATGCACATGCAACTTTTTTGTCCTGTTCTCAATAGCAGCCCCTTTTCATTTAAGCTCAGAATCTATTTAACCAGCAACAAGCACAAGTTCATACAGGGTTCAGTCATGTACTGAATGTTTACTGAAGGAGGCACAATAGTTTAAATAAAGTGGCGGTTTTAAATATTTTACCCATTTCTTTAAACAAATTGCCAATCCTTAAACTCTGTGTTAAACACATTTCAAAAGCAAAATACCACAAAGCTCTCTTTCAATAAAACCACTACTTTTGTCATATTGTGGCTCCTCCTTCTCAATGTATTTTATTTTTGCAAAGCTCTGGAGAAGAATGGAGCTTACAGAAGTTAAGGGCTCATTTTTAAAACAAAACAAAAGAACCGTTTAGTCTGAGATTAAAACAACACAGGTCCCCGTTGCCCTCCGATGTTTGATGTTCTACAGCTAGGGAGGAGGGAGGCAGACTGCGGAGAATTAAAGTTGAACAACACTTCCACTCCAAACTTAAAATCCCAGGCAACCATTTCTTGAGGTAAAAATAAACCCCAAACAACAAAAAGCAGAGAAACCACTCCTCTTGTTTGGATGACTTCGTGGCTATGGTTTTATTTTTCTGGTGTGTCTATACCTTTCTCCTTTTAAACCAAAAATTACCCAGAAAGGAGGTTCTCAGAGTGTCCTACAGACAGAAAAAGTATTCAAAAATGCTGGAATCCTTCATTTTTCACTTTGGGGAGGTTTGCAGCAAGATTACCTGCAACTCAAGGGCCAAGTTTCCCGAAGCCCAAGCTCTGTGCTGGCAAGGGGCTCCTGCTCAGGGTTTCTGCCGCTGCAGCAGTTCTAACAAGCGGTGTGGGCTGCTGGGGGCATAGGACATGCGGCAAAGAACACACGGCTGCTTCCTTCAAACAGGTCTGTGCCTCCTGCGAAGACTTGCAGCTGATGGCAGCATTTGTACCAGCCAGAGGAGCGGCTGAGGGGATTAAATCTCCCCCTAAACTACAGATTCCGGGGGGATGGAGTTAGCTGCTGTCTCGCCTTGTACATGATGCCAAATACAAATCTTGATCTGACGTGTGAATGGGAGGGGAAGCACTTGCTGCTTTAGCACCTGATCAGCAGCATCAAGGAGAGCTTAGCTCTGTGAACAATACATAACACTTTTTTTTTTTTTTTTAAAACTGCCGTGGCCCAAAAATGCATAACATGCTCTCCATCCTCAGCATATCTGATAGGTGAAGTAACAGAAAAAAATGTTATTAATGTCTTGAATGTAATACAGTGCATGACATTTACATAGCATCTTTCATCCTGAATGATTCCAAAGCACTTTATAAATGATATGCTTATGGAAATCGCTTCCCCGTTGGAATGGAGCCAGCACTGGGGTTTAAAGGCAGCAGCCAGCTGGACAAATGCTCAGCAGCACAGATTTGGTCAAGGACAACAGTTGGAATTATCTTGCAAAGAGTGACATGAGTTATAGAGAGCCTAATTTTCCTTGGTACCTGCAATCACTGCTTTATTGTGCATGCACTAACTATTTGGTTGCATCCACTGTAATTTCCATAACCCTTCCACTATTTCTGAGGACAGAACATTCGCAAAAAGAGATCGCACAGGACTGGAAATTGCTTTCCCTAGTAGTCCGTCAGAACGCAGCTCTGCTAGGAAAGAAGGCACCGTGAATGACCTGTGCATTGCGCCAGCTGCCTAGATTTGGTTTCAGTGTGGGGCAGCCACTTCAGCTGGCACAGCCCCCTTTACTTGAAAGGATCTATTCCAAAGTATATCCTCTGGGGTTTCACTTCATAAAATGATTCCATTTTACAGTTTCATTTTCCTTTCCCAGAAGGAAGTCTTGACAATGGACATCATGAACATTTAAAAAAGAAATATGTTATTTGCCTGTGCACATCAGAGGATGGATTCCTGGTGCTGCTCATTTCTTTTTGTCACCTTGTGTGCACAGTGGAATTGGAGCATCAGTTTCGTCGTATTTTCTTCTCTCTACTTCCATACAAGAGACTTCACCAACAGCAGCCAGTTTTGCCCTCCAGGGCAGAGGGTATCTCTGAATGACAAAGTACTCCTGAAGCCTATGGGTTCCTGGTCCTTTCCTCTGTTTTACGTTGTGTGGAGCAATCTGACCAGTGCAGATCAGTATTAGGCTCTCAGGGGGAGCTCATCTGTCACGCCCCTTCCATTACCCCTTTTTTCTTAGTCTTGATTTAGATGCAGTATGGTTAGACCAAGATATTGGGACACAAAAGGGATGCGAAAAACAGCAAGCATAAATTTTGAAGCTACTTGGTACTACATATTCACCCAAGAAAGATGAAATCTGATCTGATTTTTATGTGTTTGTTTTCTCTGAAAATCAAAGTGGGGGTTTGCAAGTCCCCATTCAAAAACTCCCACCACACAGGAACTGTCAATAGATTAACACCTGCAGGACGAGGAACCTGTGGAAAGCCTTGCACATAGCTGTCTGCCTGTCTAGGCAGCTTCTCGGGTACGGATCACTACGAGTCACACTGAAATTAGTAGGAACAATTTTTCCTGTCATGTAACTGAACTTAATATATTTTTGCAAGTACTTCAACATGAAAAAATTATAAAACACCCTTTCATACTGTATTACTTATCTGGTAGGTTGTCTCTGTAGCAGAATTACTGAGAACAAATTTTGTGTTTCTTTGGCTGTGGGAATGGAGATTCTGCACACTAGTACAAAAAAGATCAATATAACCCATAACTGCTAAAGGATCACATTTTAACTTATTATAACCTATCTACAGAACTTTGTATTAAGCAGACTAATGCAAAAGCCCCAAAACTCTTAAAGCAACTATTGTGCTATATATTAGGGGAGTGCTGTAAATAAAATGCTTATACTTGTCAGAATAAAGCTGAAAAACTTGAAAAATGCACAACGTAAGTTTTCTCGAGGACAGCCACTTTTGCAAACTACTGTAACAAGATTCAACATTAAACTTTTCACCATCACTGACAAATAGGAAGGCTGGACACAAAGTATGGGAGAGCTGGTTGGGAATTGTGATTTCTGCTCTGCAAATAGCTTGTGCTGTGTCCCACAGGTGCTAAGGTAAAAATAAACATCAAAAAAGAAATCTTGAGCAATGATCTAATTTTCTTTAACATTCAAGAAACCTACCCCCACAAATAAAATGTCAAAGAAAATAAATATGAAATCTTTCTTTTCACTTGTTTGTGACAGGCCACTGTGCCTAGCACTAGCATCAAGGACAACACGTATCAAAAGCTGCAATTTTTTTCCTTTTTTTGATGTAAAGCAGTAACACAGAGGTGTCTGTGGTGTCAGCTGGAACTCTAACCTTCCAACCCACCACCAAGGCAGACAAGAAAGTTGGGGCATTCTGACATATCTGCTTTTTTTAAGACAGGAGACTGTCTTTAAATCTTTTAGCTGGAGGAGATGATTAAGGCAGACTGAGTGGTGTTCTGTGCAAGAGGTATGCAAAAAGCAATTTCTTTCTGTAGACCAGCTTCTGGCTATTGGATAGAATTACAGACATTGAGATCTTCCCAAATATGATTACAGCCCAGCTGACTTTTTAAGAAAAAAAAAAAACCCAAACCCAACCCTGAGAGGATAACTGCTCTTTTTTTCATAGTCTTAGCAATTTCATTGGCTAGGTGACCTATATCCTGACAAAGAGAGAATTATGTGACACAGATCTTTGCCTGTGATGATGATAATTAAAAATTATGTTAATAGAGTGTTTGATACCTTTTTGAGAGGTGAAGTAGGTGTGAATGACAGCGAGATCCTTTCTAGATGCACAGACTGTCTTACAGTACAATTGCCTGTATTACCTTAACTGTAGCATAAAACATGCAGCTCCTACGTGAGTCCCTTCACCCACAGATTTTAATTGCTCTGCAGTGCTCTCATTTTACAGATGGAGAAACTATACTCGGAGAAGTGAAGCCACATGGTCCAGCTGACACCGCAGGGCAGTCGAGCAGCAAGGAACGGTGCTGTCTCCTGGTTCCCAGCCAACTGCATCACTTGGAAAAACTTACTGCAACTGTCCCTTTCACTCCAAAGCATTTCTACTTTTACAGAGGCATATACTAAATAAAATGCTTGCAGTGACCATTTCTTACACATTCTGCAACAAAAACTGCATAAACTGCACTTGAAAAGATGTATTTGACATAAGTTTCTATGCCTTACATGGCGTGAAGTCCCAGCTAACACTAGATGACTTGCTACACCTTGTTTTACTTACTCTCTTCTTAATGTACCTATAGCAGCAGCAGCCAGTAGCATGACATAATGAAACCTATCAAATATTAATTTTAACTGCTCCCCAGTGACCAAAAATGCACTTTGAGATTTATCAGGAGACACCTATGCTGACAGCAGGACAGGGTCTGGGTTCAGGGACTATTGCTAAGTCGATTAAGTAGGCCCCAAAATAGACACAACTTTCTAATTAAATCCAACAGCTTGAATCACATCCAGATCCAGATATGAAGCCAGAGCTGTGGAGGTAAAATGTGTTCAAACTGGCCTGTGCTACCACGCTGGCAGACCACGTGGTTTTGTACAGAGTACAATGCAGGAACGTGACTTGGAAGTGACAGCATATAGGGCTATTTTGGGCAGGTGAGCACCAACAAGACATCTCTTAGCTGAGCACAGAAGGGACAAAAAGTGGAAGGAGTTCCTGTTGTGACCAGAAGCTGTTGGGGTTAAAGAGCACACCAATACCACAAAGCTCTGTGGCAAAAGGTGAAAAAGCCTGCATAAGCAAACGTGAGACAGAGTTACTCGTGTACCAACTGATGATGCCACCATGAGCACAGGTGGTAAGCACCCTACCTTCCTTGGAAGCAGCACTTACTAGTAACAAATGTTAATAAAGGATTCAAAACCTTCCAGCTGATGGCTGATCAGCCATGAAGGACACTTTTCCTGTTCACAGTAACAGCTCACAGCTCGCTCTCCCCTGACCATTCCAGACCCTGAGATATAGTGTGAAATTCTACCAAGGAAGATGACGTGCATCTTTCCTTGCTTTCTTACTGCTCCCATGGAAGCAACCAAAATAGACAATATTTGATCATTTTTTTCCCCGACAATGTACTTGGAAATAGCCTCCCAGAGAGAAATGATTAGCTGTACGTCCAAGTGGAGAAGGTACAGATTTGCCAGACTGCTGACGCTATCAAACTATTCCACAATTCTGTCTCCAGAAGCACTCCATGAGGAAGCAAAACCACAGCTTAAAACCCCGATGTCATATATAACAAAAAACTGGTGAAATGTCAATAAGCCTCCTGCTGCTGGCAGCCACAAATCCTAAGATTTCATTAGCCAGAAGACGGCTCATGTTTGGTTTGTGGAAACTGTGGAGAGGAGGCAGTTATAGAGTTGGTATATTTATGTGGGAGGGCAGGGGACTTCCCTAACAGAAGAGCTAGAGGGAACTATATATATATGTATCTATATCTGTATATATCCCTATAGAGTTAACTGTGTTCAACAGCTGAACATCATGTCCTTATAGGGAAAAAGAAAAAAAATCTTATTTCTGCCAGTCTCTCTGCTCTCATGGCATAAATACCGCACTCCAACAGAACTAATAGGAAATGTATGCAGCATGCAGTATGTCATCTCTGACTTTAGGAAGAAGATAGCAGCAGTCTAACTATCATCCACATTCACATATGGCAGCAAGTTCCAGAAGTTCACTACTTGTCTTACAAGGAAGCACCTCCTTTAACCTATTGTAAAATGATCCTCCTGGCTTTTGATCTGTGCCTCTAGTTCTAGCATTGTGAGATTTGGTGAATAGCACTTCAGCTCATCCGCTGCCTTCATGGTTTTGCAAATTTTTGATCATTTCCCTTCCTCCTTGATCATTCCCTACCCACCACCCCCTTTGCCTCTCTAAACTGGAGACTTAGTAGTCTCTCCATATAAGACAGTTCTCTTAAGTTGACTGTGTCCTTTTCGAGATGTGGAGACCAGAATTCTACACCAAGATGTGGACGCACTGAAGTTTTGTACAATGATAAAATTATACCCTCTGTCTTGTACCAACATTCC
>NW_009259047.1:644564-652846 GCF_000687185.1 Egretta garzetta | reverse complement strand
TCCTGCTGATGCCCAAGATTTTGCTGGCTTTTTTGACTGTCACAGTTCATGAGGCTGATGAGTTCAGAGAACTGTCAATGACAACTCTAAAATCTCTCTCCTCTGTTGTACCTGTCAGTTCTGAGCTCAGCTTTGCATAGGCAGTTGAGATTATTTTTCTACATTTACATTTATCTACATGGAAGCTCTTTTGCCAGCTTTTCAACCATTTATTCAATTTTCTGATGTCTTTGTGGACTTCCCCACCACTAGCACAACATTTAGCAACCCAAGAGAATACAGTAATGGCAAACTTGGAGATTTAACTGTTCACTCCCTTCTCCAGGTCACTAATGACAATGTTGAACAGAACATATCCCAGCACCAATCCCTGGGAGATGACACCACCAACTCTTCCCCATCCTGAAAAGTCCTAGTTATACCTTACCCTTTGATGAATATCCTTTTACCAGATTTCAATCTGTAAAAGAACTTTTTTCCGGAATCAGTGCTGATGTGTTTGGTGAGGAAAACTGCCAAAGGCTTTTTAAAAGTTGAGTTTAGTATCTCCACTGGCTCTTCCTTACCTGCATGCTACATGCTGTAGAGCAGGGCAGTGTGGCAGTATTTCCCTCTGCAGAAGCCATGATGACTCCCAACAGATCATGTCTGACACCATGTGCTCAGTGACCTTTCTCTCCAAGATGGACTTACAGTCCATCTTATCAGGGATTGAAATCAGCGTCAGTGGCATGCATTTCCCAGGGTCCCTTCTACAGGCATTTGTAGAAAAAAAAAAACAAAGCAGAATCATAAATTGATTGTATTAGTCCCAGGGTTAGGACAATGCTCACATGATCTCAGGTGAGAATGAGCACCATTAGCAGCGGGACAAAAGTTACTCAGTAAGACAAGCTGAAACAACAGAAGCATAGGCCAGGCCTGGGACACCACACAGATGCACACAGATGAGCTTGACTTTCAAACAGGATCTGCACGCAGGGACAGCAGCACACCGCACCCAGACTCCTGCATGTAACTGAATGCCTCACAAGAAAGCTGCCCCAGCAGAAATTTGGCCGAGGCAAGAGAATAACTAAAAGACACAAAGCCTTTGCTTTTGTACCAAGAACCATGTGAATGTCCACTCAGAGCACTGAGGCCAAAGTCAGGGGCTTTTGCTATGATTAAATCATCCGTGATGCTGACTTTATTAACTATAAATAAAAACTTATCAAAGAATAGAGCACATTAAATCATCCGTGATGCTGACTTTATTAACTAAAAACTTATCAAAGAATAGAGCATATCTGACACATTTTTGCAGTTTCTTGCTTAAAATCAGTGTCAGTGATTGAATAAGAAAGTTGTACTTCTCACTCTTCTGTTATGAGAAAAAGTAAAACTAAACCTGAACCATGAACCAGTTCAAAATGTTTCCCAAAGCTGGAACTAGACTTAAGCTGTTATTTTGAAAATTTTGCTGATCCCAGATCCCAGACTGGAACTGAAGCAAAACAAAAAAAAGTTCTGTTCCAGCTCAGAACACCAGTTCAGCTGAAAAGCAACAAGAGGACAGCTTGCTTTTAAGAGTCCTTTGAAAACCACCAACCTGCCCTGCATCAGTCCTTGCCACACTACACACCAGTAGATGATCCCAAACTTTCTTCCCTGGAACCAGCTGCCCTTGGGGATGACCCGCTAAGGTGAGATACAGGTAAACTGCTGCTTCTGACTCCTGTTTCTTGTGGAGGAAAACTCTGTTGTTCACTAGCCTTAGTTTCCTCCAGCAATGACACTACTATAGCTAGTGGCAGGGAGATATATACCGGTAATGGGTTTGGGTTTTTACAAGGGAGAGAAAGGAGGCTTTACCTGCCAATGAGCTGACCCTTCAATCATTCCCACTCCTCTGGCTAGTGCTGGCCCCACCTGTATTCCTGGCATCACTTTTTTCCTCACTAGCAGCATGGTCCCCTATGCTAAATTTAAGGTAATAAAAAAAATGCAGTACAGGTCCAGGACTAAAAATGATGCTCATGGAAGGGGAGGCGATGGAGGTTAACACTTCCCCTTGTTAAAGGCCTGCACTGAGTGTCTGTGAACTGAACAATAAACTGTTCCTGGCTTAGAATCAGAGCTCAACTAAAACAGCTTCAATCACAGCTGGATCTGACCCAGAACAGATTCAAACATACTGGTTCAATTCCCTGCTTATAAGTGTCTTCTTGTAATGATAAGCTGTAATCAGCAATTAGGAAACGTTCATGGCGAGGTAGTGCCAGAATTCATGTAAGAAAGGTCAGGCCTGGGCCCAGGTCTCATAAAAATTCGAAACTGGAATAACAATCTCTATGCAGAGCAAACATTTCAGTATTGACACAGCTAAAGCACAGCAGAGATGGGAAAAAAAAGCAGGAAGCATTTGTCATTTATATGAAGACAATGAGGTATACATGTTCCTTAACATAAAGTTGTTATAGATTCCACTGGGCACCATGGCAGTTGTATAGTCCTTGTATTAATCCCTAGCTATATTCTGCAGGGTATATCAATAGAGTTAAGTATTTATGAGCTACAAATATGACAGGAAACAGATACACCCTGTGTAAGTAATATATGATTGTGCCAGTGCTCCTCATAAGCACACTATTGATGTTCTCAGCTAAGCTCAGGTAAAAGGTACTTAATGAGAGAGAGGACAGCTTTAAACTTTCTTATATTATCTCCTCTTGGGGAATTTTCTCTACAGCTTTCTCTGATAATCTGCTACCAGTTCACCTCCATCCTCTAATTGGCTAGATCAGGGTTTCCAGATGACAGGAAGAAGTGCGGACAGTGCATGAAGCTGATGAAAACATGGCTTATACACTTCACTCCTTTAGGCTGCTGGGCAGCTCAAGTCCAGCTCTCCACTGCCCGTTTTGCGGAGAGTCTTCCAGGCTAGAGACTCCTCTGGGACAAGGTTACTCTCAAGAAGGTTCTGAACGTGGAGAGACATAAATGCTGCAGCTTGTGTCAGGGTGAGGGCTACACACGCTGGCTCCGAAAGGAGTGCACAAACATGGAAATGAGCCACAGGACATGGAAAGGACTTTTAAGTGGAGAATGAGAAAAGATGTAACATCTATCCTCAAGTCATTCTAAGAGAAAGTGCATCCTCTTTCCAGCATTGGCTACGAGGCAGCTTTTCCAGTTCACAGTTGGTGATTCCCAAGAGTACTGCTGGAATGTTCTACTTTATATGCTCTTTCTTAAGACTACAGATCACAACATTTGTAAACAACGGGTTTAATCAGTAGAGGAATTTCTCTGTCTGTAGTTCGGATCACAACAGTTCACACTATTAAGAGTTTTCTCAGAATTTTGAAAAATGGCTTTTAGTGTGGTTTGTTGTTGTTAGGTTGTTTTTTTTTTAAGTAGTATACCAGAATGTTATAGCTTTAAACTGATACACTACTCTTTAATTGATAGTGTTATGTGGTATCATGTGTTTTATGGTGCAATCCCAGCTTTCCCCACCTAGTTGAATCAGCAGCTCCTTTCTCATTATACTCTTGCTATCCCTATGTCATCTTGCCAACTGCCAGCTAAAGATCTGTTTAATTTGCTTGCAAAAGACAACGCACAAGAAATGAAATAACAAAATAAAAAGTAATGATTTTGTAAACCGGTAATTGTTTAATTCCCTTCAGAGTAATAAAATTTTATAAAAGGTATATGAACAAGCTGAAATATCGGGGTATGGCCATTTGAGCTTCTGTTCGGTTCATTTGAGAGAGAAAACACTAATAATATGTTTGGGTTGAATGAAGTTTCCTTTGATCTATCTCATTTCCCCAATTTCACAGGTAGGAAGGACAGAAGAATATATGCAATTAAACTATTGGCTTAAAATGACAAAGCTCTAAACCTTTGGAGGTGCTGGATACTTAAGAGCTTGTTTTTCCAAGTTCACATATTGACTCAGATTAAGGACAAAACATCCCTGTTTAGATGGAGACATACTGAGAGGGCACTTTCTCTGCAAGGCCTTCTTAACACGCGTCTCTGGTTCATCTCAGACTTGTTGTTGCTCCTGGGGCATGAGCTGAAGTAACCTACTTGCAGGATATTTGCAGGGAAGCAATAAAGTGAGGGTGATAGCATGTGGAATAGTAATGTTAAGATGATACAAAAGTAGGACTCATTAAGTTTGTTTAGAGGCAAAGTGTTGCAAATTGAATATTTTTTTTTGTTTCTGGGTCTCCAGAAACCACAACCCCTGAAGGCCAGACCTTCAAATGTTTCAAGTTGTTCTGGATAGGATTTTCCTAAATACCTAATGAAGTTGCAATCCTGACTTCCATTTCAATCAGTGGGATTTAAGTACTTGACTTCAATGATTTTGAAAATTCCACTAAGCATTTGCCTTGTTAACCATCTAAATATTTTAGAGAATCTTTTGGTCTGTGATTTAAGATGTATGTGTTACAGAAACAGAAATTTAAAAAAAAATGTGACAACAGAATAAAAGGCAGCATTAAAATAGAAGCTGAGCTTTTTTTCAAGGTACGGTTGATAGTTTTCAGAGGTAGTGGGAAAGTGGAGTCAAAATCTGAGCAACTGCACAGCCACATATGAGCCTCCCTCTCCGTGGCAGTTGCCTTTGTTGTCCTGAATCACTGTCCAGGCAAAAATAGCTTCAAATTAGTAGCAACCAATCAAGCTACCAATAGTAGATAGAGCAAAATGTTGAACAAAAAAAAAATCCTCCCTCTCTTGGTGTTAGTACTTTACACAAATTTGACCGCATTTTCAAATCTAAACAAACACAGATGAGCTGTCCCCTCCAGGGATTACCCATAGCAGTGAGGAGCAGAGTGATGCTGATTCTGAAGTGCCTTATCAGCATTTCATCGCACAAAAGGGAAATCTGAGAACAACTTCATAAACACAGACACACAGATTTGGCCAGGCTTAGGGTGTATTCAAATATGCAAGCAATCTCAACAGGTACAGAATACAAGGCAAGAAGGGTATCAGCATGCTTTAGTGGTTAAACCTGAGATGGTGTATGTCCACTCAACCCAGTCACAGGCATTTTCTCAGTATGAAACACTACCATTCTCATCACTTTTTTTTGACCAAGCCAGGCAGATAATGACAAGAATTCTTAAATTACCACTGCTGTGGCATCCTACATAATTGCTACAGATTCAGGAGATAATAACATTCTCCAGCTGCCTGTAACATTGCAATTAAAATCTCTAGTAATCATTGGTGTAAGTTTGTAGGAACTGCACGACAGCAGAAAAGCCAACCTTTCTCATTATTAAATAAAGATTCTATCATCATTCACATAGAGCCTAAAAGATAACCAACCTTGTTCAATGTATAACATAGTCCTTATTCTGATAAGCTATGAGAAAACATATAGAAGTTTTGCTTTAACAAGGTGAAAAAAAAAATATATATCTGGTCTCAAAGGACATTACTATTATGACATACTATACCTAACTTTTTTGTAGTGAGGTAAATCAAATATCATGTAGAAGATGTGCCAAGTATTTAAAAACTGATTAAAGCATATACAGACTTTGATAGAAAAAAAGGAAGTGTCATTGTGAGCATTATTTAAATAGTATTTTATTAACTTTCATATAGCTAAAAAAAATTATCCTAATGAAAAGGTTTGAATTTCCTTAACCTAATCAGTTGTTCAGCTATATGACCTCTTATTTACTTATATAATTTATTCATCTAACTATGATCTTGATTTGAATATAGGAAGGTATGCACAGTGTTTAGGTCCAGAGAAACCAATTGCTTATGCATGAGTTGATGATCCTTTTGGTTCCAGTTAGAGCTGTAATTCATTTGTCCCACTGAACTGAGTTTAGCAAGCTCAAATAATAAAGATTCAGCTTTAGCTCCTCAATCATACCAACGTGTGTCTTGATTCAGTGTCTTTTAAATTAATTCAGAAACTTGCATAGTTTCAAGAGAAAATTATTATCTTACCATCCTCTTGATTTTTTGATACCGTGAATAATAGAGCTATTAAAAATGAGTAAGATCAGAAAACTTAATTTAATTGATTAGTCAGTTCTGGGAAATCAACATATTAATGTAAAAGCTATGAAAAACTGAAACAAAAGGTGTATTTCCTTGCACTTCTATGATGTTAGATAAATACTGTAATAAAATATCAGTATAACAACACTTTTCCTTCAGTTTTCTTTAGGCATCAGACAAAAGTTACTTTCTTAATTATATTTTTCACCAAACATATGTTCATGCAGAACAGAAAGGATTATCCAACCAGAACAGAGAACATGTAATAAAAATTACTGCCAGGGTCTAGGCACAGTATGACCTGCTAGAAAGCAAATATTCCTTATCAGAATATATTTCTTTCATGAGGACCCTGCTCTTTTTTTCTAGAGGAATCAGTGGCAGAACTGGGATAGGGGACCTTCTTAATCTGCAGTGTCTGTGCATCCACAGCTGTTTGCTTTTCTAATAGCGTTCCTAGAGCCATCAGCACTGTCTGCCACAGACTCAGTGGTCACCTTTTGAGAGCTCCTTTACGAAAATTAGCACATAACTTTTAGAATAACCTCTACAATTAACAAATGTTTCCAAGTGAGAGGGAAACCACCACAAGTGCTGTTAACCTGTTGCGATGGTCAGTTATCTTGACTTTTAAAAAATCTAAACTTTCTGATGACTTCGAAATTGTATGACTTCGATCTCATACTTTGTCTTGCTTGTCTTACAGAGCTTCTCCTCAAAACTCTTTTCCCAATGGTAGATGCTTACAGACTATGATCAAATGATCCTTATCCTCTTTACATGCTTGTCAAACAGAGTTATATAAGGAAGTGGATTTCTCCTAATTTTCTTCATTTTAATGAAACCAGGAATGAACAAGTCAGTCTTCTGCAGCAAAGCATGCACGCCTGATGGCAATGTGTCAACAGAAAATCCCTGCCATGCTCTCAAACTCTTCCAATGCTTGGGAGCACTATTGTCCCATCCACCCCCTATTTTATAAACTATGCTAATACAACTCCTCAAATTGCATTTGACTGCTCTTTTCCTTTGTTTTGACCTTCAGTGAAGTACAGAAGCCTTGAACACAAGAGGAAGCAGGGAAGTCATCTGGTCAGAATAACGTGTGGATTATTTTGAAAGACCATGACGACTCATAATTTTGAGCAATTCAGCAAAATCCTATGTCTGTGAGTTGTCAGATCAATTCCGTAATACAAATACAAAATACAAAGGCGACAATATGCTGAAAACATCTGCTAAATATACTGATTTATGCCACCCAGAAAGTTGCCAAATGTTAGTCAGTTATTTCACTGAATTCTAGTCAATGTAATTATGGGCTTTATTAGAGGAGTCACATATTGTCTTTATAGCTTCAACATCTATTTCAGCTTCAGCTAGAATTCATGAAAACACATTCCCATTCCTTAAAACGCACTGCATGAGGCACGTTCTGGGTCAGAGTCAACTCTCACACAAGTAAATCTGGATTAACAAAATCCACAGAGGCTAATGTACTGGTACTAGCAAAAAGCAAACAGGAAATATAGACTCACATCCACATATTCTAAAGCAAAGAGCTCCACCTTACCGAACTACACAAAATCCTTGAATCTGGGAGAGAGGAATGCAGAAAATGAAAATAAAAAATTAATGCTCCCCTAAAGAGATAAAAAGGGTAATGACTTAAAAGTGACTTCACTTTCCCATTTTCCTTACAGTAGTTACCATGGAAGGGGAAAAGTAGCAGAAGGCTGAAGTTTAGCTGTTCCTCCACTCTCTTTCAATCTCAAAGAATCTTTTGCAGCAATTCTGTGCTCAGTTGTTTCAACAGCTTAAAACACATGCTAGACAGTTTAAGGAACGAAATTAATACAATTCTCCTAGCTTGTTCATTTCATAGGAAAGACAAATGAAGAATAGAGCCTGGGACACATGTTGGAAAAATGTCTCGGAGCAATTAACAAAGAAGCCATTTATATAATGCATCACACTAAGCAGCAGGTGAAGTATAAGCAGAAACCGAAAGAAGATATGTGAGTTCACAACCGAAGTATCAATCCAGTACCAGGGCTAGTTGGGAGTTGATTCCCAACTGAAGTTTGAAATGGGATGCAGCTGAACTGAATTCCTAATTGCTTCACTCTCAGAGCACGGATGTTCTAGCAGCTGCAGGAGCAAGGAAAGGAGAGAAGACTTCTGTGTTCCCTGGGAGAGGTGTTTAGGGTGGCGCAGGGGCCCACATCACCTGATGCCCCCATTTA
>NW_009259047.1:634564-639564 GCF_000687185.1 Egretta garzetta | reverse complement strand
GATTTTTAAAGGTTTATTTATTTATAACAAAAGGCAAAATAGAAAACCTGCAGTTGAGTAGAGAAAAGGCTAAGGTTTATACCAGACAAGGTCAAGAAATTAAAAGTGAAGGCTGACATTATGCTTCAGAATTGCAGAGGGCCAAACACAGCATGGGAGGTGTCAATGCTCTACGTGCTGTACTGCCCTGATGAATGGCACCAGTGAAGGATAAAGTGGGAAAGTTAAAACAAGATTTGATCTAACTTTTGATGACTGTGTTTCTGTCACAGCTTATGTTGACCTGGACCTTTTACATTAAATTAGGAGTCTTACACGTCCATATTTTATTTTGAATTCTGTTTTTTCTTCTAAATGCACACAGATTTTAACAGCCAAACTTGTTTGATACTTTGATTTTTGTCCTTAATTTATAAGTTACCAATAGTTTACTGCCTTCTAAAGCTTTTTGATTCATGCTCTGTTTGCTTTCCCTCTGTGAGGTTTATGGCCATGGGACCTAATTTGCTGGTTTCATTATGTATGTTAGACAAAATCTGTATTGCTAACAGGGCTCAGTTTGGGTCTGAAAGTTTTATTTCTAAAGTTAAACCATTACTGTGTAACAAATAGTTACTCAGAAAATGTACTTGCATCTGTCAGTTCCCTGAAGTCGACAACCGATGTGAACTTTTTGTATTTAAACTAATTTAATCATGCAATAACATTACAAAGCAAACTGAGCCAGTGGTTATTACAGTGCACCGCATAAGGCCTTCACGCACAACTTTCTCAGAAAAGAGTTTCTTAACCAAAGCAAAGCAAGAATTGCCAGTGGTGAGGAACAATTCGGTTGGGATTAATGAAACAGGGAAAGTTGCACAATGGGCACGGTTCCCCTTGAAGGTTTACGTGCCAGCTTTTTTCTTGATGTTTTTGGCACACCAAAATGCATGCAATGCATGGATACAGGGTAGGTGTCTGGGATCCTGGGGCTTGGAAGAATACTACCTATGTACAATCCTCTGCTTTTACCTATAAAACCAGTAAAAAGTAGTGCAACTACTCACATCTGTTCATGATATTTTTAAACCAGAATTTGAATTTCAGGAGATCAGACAAAAATTCAATGTGAACATCTTACTATCACAGGTATTTGAGTAAAGTCACCAAGTGAACGTGAAAGGAATGTTAAATGGTTGAGAACAGCAAAACCAGATAAAATCAAGACAAAGCTACAGGTATACCTCTGAAGTCAAATGGCCACAGAAGGGGAGTCCTAAAAGTTTAAATGTAATTATCTGGCACCTAAATATTAATCTCCAAACCAAATTTGGCTGGGAGCAGTTTGGGGTTTGACAGCTGGTAGCCACGCATTATCTTCCCCGAGAGAGCAGTCTACCATGTAGTGCTTAGACTTGCCTGAGCTGAACATGCATCTTGCACATTTTTGCAGCCAAGATGCGAAGGGGCCGCAGCGGTCTGCAGGTGGCAGCTCTGGTGGGTGACTCAAAATGGAGCCTCCATGCGGCTGAGCCAAGACGACTTCTGCAAAGTCAGTCTCAGTTGGAAATGCTTGTCCATGGCTTCTGGTAGAAGCAGATTGGTTTTTCATGGGCTAAAATTCAGAGAGGAGGGAACCAGCTTGCCTTATGATTATTCATACTATTGTTTAGGTTTTAGACTATATTCAGGTACTGGGCATGCTCCCTGCTAAGGCAGCTTTTGTAAGTATGCTGGCTGTTCAGTTTGCCAAGCATATGTAAACAGTTTAAAAAATGAAATAACTGTTCTATATTAAAATATATATCTATCCCCACCCCACCCCCCCAAAAAAGCAATTGTTTTTCATTATGGCTTGCTTGCATGCCAAACTTCATTTGAACGAATAAAGATATTTTTTAGGTATAGGATTAAAAAAAAATAGCATTATAGTTATGTCAAATCTATGCTCCTGTAATTTAAAACAATGCTACCCTGGAGTTTTAAACTTTCCAAAATGAGGATTTATAATGAAACACCTGACAAAACCTTAACATACAGATACTAATAAGTTATTCTGTAAACAATGGATCTGATTCAGATTTTTTTAAACTACCATATTTAGCCTAGTGTGACTTCACTGACTCCAGTGGAATAGTTTCCCCCGTTTACCTTGTTGTGAGTGGTTGCAATCATGCGTGGTATATGGTAAACACATGTTGGGGGATCTGTACAGATCACTTTTTTTTTTTTAAGTACCCTGGAGTTTTAAACTTTCCAAAATGAGGATTTATAATGAAACACCTGACAAAACCTTAACATACAGATACTAATAAGTTATTCTGTAAACAATGGATCTGATTCAGATTTTTTTAAACTACCATATTTAGCCTAGTGTGACTTCACTGACTCCAGTGGAATAGTTTCCCCCGTTTACCTTGTTGTGAGTGGTTGCAATCATGCGTGGTATATGGTAAACACATGTTGGGGGATCTGTACAGATCACTTTTTTTTTTAAGTTCTACATTGACAAAAATGGATAGTAGATGAAGTGGGGTCTCTAATGAGTTAGCCAGAAAAACACTTAATGAATAAAAATAAATGTGTGTTACTTCAAATGCCATTGTACTCTGTATTTTTAACTTATAGTTGTTCAGTTTTCTCAGCCTCCCCAACCTCTGACATTAAATCTGCCCAGCATTCTTGACAACATACTTTCTGGTTTCCCTATAAATTGGTCATTTTACTAATAGGGTTTATAGAAATAATATGTTCTATTTAGAGTTAGTGTGGCGTATAAGCAAATGGCAGTTGTGCAGCTATTCCAAAAGGTTAAAATGACTCACTGAGGTATTATTGCAGCTGTTGTAGGCCTTGTAATGGCCATAGGTGCTGACTCAGAGAAGGATTTTGTATAGCAGAATCCTGCTCTAGACTGTAATTCTAATGAGGCTCATGACAAGGAGGTGGCTGCTGGGGTGAGGAGGTACAGACAGAGCTGGTAACTTCACCGTCTGAGCCAGAGTCCAGCTCAAAATCAAATGCAAGAGGACAGAATTGCAGTAAAAGAATGACATTGGGAGGGAACTGAGCATGTAGTTGCTTCCAGTCATATAAAAACAATTATAAGTGAAGTGAATATTTGTCATCTAAGTAGATGCCATAAGTTTCCCTCAAAGTACTTTCTGCTAAGGGCTGGGTTGTAGGGGTTTTTTTAGCTTTGCAGGATAGCTCTGATCATCTCACTTACTGACTAGCTGAGTAACAACTTGAGAACATTTAACTAATGCAGGACGACTAAAATACATTGGAAACCTGAAAGATGACAGCTATCCCTGTTTCCTGGATTTCGTGTAAATATTAGAAGGAAGATTCAGGAATTGGGTAAGATACCACACTTTTCATTTGGATAATGTTTATTTTATCCTTAGAAAGAATGTTTACTACAAAGTGTGTATTCCTGACGCATTTAATTGAGGGCATTTTAAAAATTCAGCAAATCAATCAATCAATAGCTAATAGGACCCTGAATTACAAGTGGGCACTGCATATGCCAACTTTACATCATTTCTTCTACCAGTTGCATCACTTTAACTGCCATCACCCCATTATCTCTTTGCGATACAATGTACGGCTTTTGAAATGCAGTGGCAAAGTTTTCAGTAGACCAGTTTGACTGGTATTCAATGAATACCTTATTCAGCTGATCTACCATTTTCTGCCCTCTAACAAATTTTATCTTCCTAGTTATTTTAGCAGAAAAGAAGCACACTTCCAGGTATAGTCTCCCTTCAATGCATGCATGCATCTCCCATTAACTCTAGAGGGAATTATGCACACACATCAGGAGAAAAATATACCCCATAGCGATAATGGCTTGCATTTATATAATGCCTTTTATTCCAAAGCACTTTTCAAACTGCTCTATTGCTAATCTGATTAGAAGCTCCATCTGTAGAGTGTACCTCCATTACTCTGCTCTGCTAGCAAGCATAACATTTTCAACATGGTCTGTGAAAACCCTTTAAAAAGGTGTCACCACGTATTTATGCTGAGGTTTTTTATTAGTGGTGATCACTTCTCTTCTTTCCTTCTCTTCTTTTATGCACAGTAATTTGTAAACGCACACCTTTGTTCAATTTTTACTGTGGTCCGCAAAAGCCACAATAAAAACCAGGGACCACACAATATGGCATGAGACATCAAAAAACCATTTGGTTTTGCTCTCAATGAAATCACTTGCCAAATCACCAATGATTTCACTGGCACCCACCACAGCCTGGACCTCGGAGGTATTAAGAAACTGACCCATTTTTACCACAAATTTGCATTAATTTATGATGTATATGGAACCAGATAAAGAAACACTAGTTTACGATATAGGTCCTGAGCATGGGGAGATGATCAGTATCTTAGCAGCGAGGAAAGAATTTTTCATCAAATGAAAAACTTATTTCACTCTCTCAGCTGTGGCGGGGCTGTGAGTCACCGGTCTGCCAGGAACAGCTGCATGTCCAGGATTTTGGCATCCAACTAACAAAGGAGCACTGTACGTTATTTCATCTACAATAATAGCCCTCAGTCTCTCTGAGGCAACACACAGAAGGGAAGACTGCAGCGCCCTTCACAGCAAAGCCTACCCCTGCAACAAACCCACGCATTTGGAGGCTGCGGGGCTGGAAGGGACAAGGGAGGAGGAGCAACGTGTACTCATGGGTAAGGGCTGCTGAAAATTACACCATACCTCTGTGTCTCCAAAACAAAGCCTAAGTGTGCTTCATAGGTGTAGAAGCCATCTGCTTGTCTTCCAAAGGTAAATTTTACCCACTGCACTTTAAAGATTCACATTCATTGTTTTTACAGTTACCGCTAAGGTCTAATTCACATTTTGGGATGGTTGCACCAAAAGAAGAAAAACTTTTCATGTAATATCTGTTACACAACCTCTTCTCCTCCCACTCTGTCCCCATACGCCTAACGTATTTTTATTTCATGAATGGAGATGTCTTTAATAATGTGATAGGGAATCCAAATGGCCA
>NW_009259047.1:617064-629564 GCF_000687185.1 Egretta garzetta | reverse complement strand
AACTTCCCATAGGAGCAGTGTCTCCCTAGTATAATGCTTACAACAACCCTGCTTCCATAAAAAGCACAAAAATTTGTTTCGAATTTAAAAAAAAAAAAAAATGAAATTCTGGTCAAAATACATTGTTTATTATTTGAATTGCTTATTAGCCAATTCCATATCAATGGCTGGTGGAATACAAGTCAAATAACAGAGTTGACGTTCTTGGTATTTTGCATTTACTTCTGGTGGGTGAAACAAAAAGCCAAGGTCCACTCCTAACCACTTTTGATCATTAAAAAAAAAAATCCATGGCAATTTTAACAAGAATACGGGTGTTAAATTAATCACAGTGACCTGGCCAAATTCCAGTTCTGGTAATTACATCCTGCATACCTAAAATTCCCCCTGCAGTTTCAACTGGAGAAGTTATTCTTCACTTTTCCTCTTAAAAAGCATTGTATATAG
The DNA here is from genome assembly GCF_000687185.1 of Egretta garzetta. Lineage (NCBI taxonomy): Eukaryota > Metazoa > Chordata > Aves > Pelecaniformes > Ardeidae > Egretta > Egretta garzetta. The sequence goes on along the minus strand of NW_009259047.1, from coordinate 629,117 downwards.
TGGTACTGCTAACATAACTTTTGGTCCAAAAAAGTTTCATTTCAATTGCAGGCAAATGAGATGAAGAATTTTTGGGCCTCCTTAGACTAAAGGTACCTTAAAAACATAACTGTACTGGTACATTACTTTATCTTACTATTTTTTTCCCCCTTATAACATAGATATTTATTCTACCCCTTGAATGCAGTGAAAGCATCTATTTACCCATTGCTTCTTTAAGAAAACCTTACCTTTGCCTTCCACAGCCCTGACCTGGAAAATCAAGCATTCCACTCACCTGACATGGAGTCAGGCAAAGGAAGGCAATAAGCATCCTTGCAGGCTCTCCAGATGAAGAGTATGAAAACTCACTCAGGGTCTTGGATATGGGTCTTAAGAAGTGCACAGGCACTCGCTGCCTTTGCTCTTTCACAAACCAACAAAATAAACCAAACTTACAGAGGACTAGGATTCCCTCTCTACTCTTAGAAACCAGAAAAAATGGCAGGCATGGCAACAGTGCTAATCATTCTTCCTCTCCCACCAGTAGTTACATATAATAATTCAAAGTCCAGCGTGTATCTAGCCAATTAACCAGAGAGATTTGGATAGAAACCAATTGTGAAAGTCACCATTAATTTTCAAAATAACTAAACTATTAGGCCTTATGGCCTGCCATCATTATATCAGAATCCTTCATGTAGTCACTAGAAAAAGCTTTTACTTGCTTTTATGGAAGCATGCCGGATATTATAGGTAAATATATGCATATGTAGAAAGACCAACAGACATCCTATACAAGCGAGTAAGAAACCAACAATAGACTGCAGTGAATCCTTCAGGCTGGCACCTGACATGTCAAAAGCGAACACATCTGTTAAGGTAAGACAAATACAGGGGACAGGGAGACACGCAGACACTGGGCTGCTCCAGGCAGGTAAGAGTAGGCATCTGTCGGTCTGCCACTTTGGCAGCCGCCTCCGAGCTGGCCCTGCTGGCTCCTCTCCAGGAAAGCTGCTTTCTGAGCTGAGGACAAATGTATATTGCACAGAAGGCTGGCTAGAGTCTTCCAAGTTACTATTAAGGCATGCTTCGTAGGTGATAACGTCTCTAAGTGTAACAAGCAAAATATTATGAATTGATTTCAGCATGAGCTATTCAAGATAAGATGGAATAGGAACAGTGGCTGAAGCAGAAGTGTTTAAATGAGACACAGGGTCTGTTCCTTGCTTCTGACCTCTGTAGATAAGCAATAAAATTATACATGGCTGCAACAGTATTCTGTGTCAAGAGTATTAAGTGGACAGCTTCTAATTACCTTTAGCTCATGAAGCTAAAGAGCTTGATCTATTGCTTAAAAGCTTTTTAGTTTAAATTATTTTAATCAACAATTCTATTTTTAGCAGTTGTTTCTAAGATGCTTTTCCAGTAAACGGGGGTGGGTGGGAAGGGGGGGTTGAGAGTCTGGTTAGCTAGCTGGCTCACCTCCCAGGAGCACAACCTTAAAGTCCCCAGCTCAGTAAGAATCTGCCGATGTAAAAATGAGATAAAGGCACTGGAGTTTGGGAACCCTCCAGCAGTAGCCGTATTTTCTAGAAATCTTTTTTTCCTCCAACTGCAACAATGTCCAGTAATACCTAATGTATTTTTATCAATGTGGTGGGGCTCAGTGTGAGCCCAACATTAATGCTCCCTTGCTTTTCTAAGCTCGGTTTCAATCCTTGGAAACATTTTCCTTTTATATGTCCCTGTTCATGGCGTAGAGAGCTAAGATGGGAAGCCCTTGACAGGATAGCTATTGGGTGTGAAGAATCCAAGAACCATGGAGAGGGGATGAATGGCAGATGATGTTGGTAGTAAAACCCATATTGCTTGGTTGCACCTTCTCCCAAATGAATGAAATGGCTTGGGAGAAGGGCAGTTTTGATACATTCCACAACCCCTCAGACTCCGGGAAAAACAAGTGGTGAGAGGGAAGCTAAAAGCCATACAACAACTTCTGAAACGCTGCCACAGGATGCTAGAAGTACAAGTCATCCACACAGATACAAGACCATTTTCACTAACATAACTTCATTAAAGGCTGCAATTTTATTCTTGGGATCAAATTTAATAATCCAACATGCTTTTGGCATATTGATTAATCCCTTGATGTTCATTTGGCTAATATGCAAGTGGTCTGTTCATGTACTAATCGTCATAAAATTCGGACCAGAACTGTATCATGCTATTCTCTCACTCCAGCACAGGCAATGTAATGAAAATATCCCCATATGTCACAAGTCAGATATTAAAAAGAGGAAAAAAACAACACAAAAATCATGGACTCCATGACTCTCATGAGACTACGAAAAGATTCATCCTTAGCTATAATAGCGAAAATGACCTTGGCACAGGGCATTTCCTGAAAAACGAAGGATTGGCTGGGGTTAATGGCCTACAGCTTTGCCTGAGGCCATCAAGTCTCCCAGTCAGTCATTAATCCCCCGGAAGTACCCTGGTGCCTTGATCATTTCTACTTAATTAAAGTCGGTGATCCCCAGGATGCCTCCATTTCACCAGGAGACTCTTTCTAGTTACTTCAAGGAATGTGCCTCTCAACTCCCTCCCTCCGTTTCTTTCTCTCTCTCTAAAGATATTTGACATGACATGTTCCAATTTCCTTTTTAATGGCCAATGTTTAATATGGCTTACAAATAATTATTTTTTCTTTCATCTTTGACATGAACCCTTAGTCCAAAATTGAAAAATTAATTCTTTTTTTTTTTTCCAAGGGAAAAATACATCTGTGGTTCCTGCATGAGGGACATTGAACCCAAAGTAAATAACTACCAAGGTTTAAAGAGCTTCCATCTTTAAAACAAACAAAACCAAAAGCAATACATCTAAATTAAGAGAAAAAACAGAATTATGTTGTGGGGATGAGCAAAAATCACACAAGATGATTTAATGAAAAGTCAAAAATGAGAATCTACTCTTACTGCCTTTTTTCCCCATCCAAGTCTCTAAGCCTGGAAACACTTACCAGAGACCTAATTTAATGATTATCAGTGGCCCCACAGACTTCAGTGGAACTACACGTACGCAAAGAAGTAGGCACTTGTGTTTTTGGGACCAAAGCCTGCATTTACACAAATTAAAACAAACAAGCCAGAAGGGCCACCAGTGTAGCTTTCTTTAAAGAAGTAATTGCATCCCACCTACACTCTGTTAACAGGCTGTTTCAGGCTTCAAAATATAGATCTAGATTTTTAACATTTGAAATTTTAAACGGTGATCTGAAAACAGACTACATATTAAAATATACATTCTTATACTGATACGAAAATTGGTCTGCATCGTATACAAGAGTCTGAGATGCATTCACTATACCAAAGATCTGATAACCCAAAGTCCTGATCTTTCAAATCTTTGGTATCCCATGTGGTGGGAGGCTGCAGTGTATCTTCAAATTAGTATCCACACTTAAACCTGTACTTACTGCTCATAGTCAATGCACCTGATGGCTTGAAGTAATTAAAATTCTATTTTGAACTTTGCAGCCTACTTCTACCTATATAACAGGCTGCACCAACACTATAGATAACACTTCCCCATGTCTGCCTAAGTTCAAATCAGGATTTTAGCTTTGTAAAGGTGGCCAACAGCTACTCAAAACAACAAAGGAGGCATTACTGTAGCCTTTCAAAACTCTACACTGTGACAGGTCATGATGAGTAGCTTCTTTGGCAAAATAGCAAATATTACAAGTACGTGCATGTGTGTATGGTCCATCACACACAAAAATAAATATCTCTATATATGTGCACACACTATACATTTGAGGTGTGTATGTATACAGAGATAGAGAAAGCATATATAATTTCATAATTTCTCAGTGCTACCACAGAAAAAGAATATAACTAGACTGATTCATTACCCTAGCAATTTTGCAGAACTTCACAAGCTTGTTGATTCCTACAGTCAGAATGTTCCATAAAAATAAGAAAATAAAATTGTCATATGATAGTCATATGTATTGAGTCAGTATTACTAATACTTTATTTCATGTAAGTCAAATACAATGACTTCGCAAGTTAGACTGCAAATCCAAATGCACATACACATTGCATCATAAGTGGCTACTTCACAGGCAGTGACAGCTTAACTGAACTTTGACTGCTCTCAGTCCGATCACAAATGTAAATTTTTCTCCCTGATTATGATAGCAGTGACCCATAATGTTTTAGGATATTTTTGTATTATTAAACACTACATTAAAGATATTTATGGCTGCTATAAGAACAATTATTATTAATTATTCCTACTGAAATAGCCTGTAGGAGTCCCAGTTCCTGGAAAGAATTATGTGGTAGAATTTCCCAGTCACACCTAAGAAAGCTCACATTTGCATTGAATTGACAAGTTATTTAATTATACTCAGATCACCATCTCTGTGATTCTTCAGCAACATCATGGAAATTATAGCTATCATGGATCCCTTTAAAAATTGCCCTTTCAGGATATGAATAAGTCTTGACAAGGTCTGCCCAATCTTTTTATTTCAAGTTTCACATCACTAATACAGGAGGTACAACCCTCTCCAAGGAAGGACAACTGTGCTATAATGAAGATGTCTGGATGTTGACAGCTGCAGGTCTGAATCCAAACTTTCTTTTTCAGGATACTTTTTCACCTGCTATTTTGGCTTACAAGCAACAAGCAAAACGAGCCTATGCTGAATAAACCACCTCAGTGCTGAATTTATCAGGACGGCTGAAAGAGCTTTATGCTTCCCAATTAGCACTAGTCAGAAAGAAGTACGTCCCCACACAATGTGGAGTAATTGCAACCCTGAGATGGCTTCCATCTCTGAGTAAGTACATCCTGTTTATGACTTGTAACTGTTCATATATTATTTACTGCTCACCTTTTAACGATGATGCTTCTCTTACAATGGAATGAGTTAGGGAAGAATGATACCAAATTTAATTTAAATCTTTGTTGATACCTCCCATGATCGTAGTATTGCTTAAAAGTTACTATTTGTTGAACTACATTCACATCAAGCATCCGCTAAAGGACCACAAGGAGTTTCACAACTGCACAGTGAAACACAATCTAAGAGGAAATATAAGCCAAAACCTTGGTGACTCATAGAAGCAACATATCATAAAAACATCTGCATTTCCCATTACATTCTTTTCCATTAAACAGGACATTTCAAAAGTTCGAGATGGTACCTGCAGGAGCTCAGCTGTGACCATAGAGAAGAGATATTTTGTATATTAAAATGCATTATTGGCATCAACTTGAGAGAAAAATGGATCCATTATTAAAAAAAAAAAAAGACAGAAGAAAAGTAGTTTCACTAACCATTTTATTGATCAAAAAATTAACTTTCTATGTCTCAAACTTTGAGTCTTTTGGTAAGGACAAACTTTGAACCCTGTTTAATGATGCTCTGGAAGAGTTCCTTCTCTTGAACTACAGCTGAAAGACTTGTAAAAAACATTATTTCAACACTGAAGCAGTTTAAGTGACTGACTGAAACCACAACGTACAAGAAGTATAACTCAAGCTTGGCAGAACAGAGCCAAATAAATAGTGATGATAAGCGACATATCTAACAACGTAGTCTCAGTGTCTTGTCATTAACACAATTATGTCAGTACAGTCAATCAGCACATTGCCTTGATTTTAGAGTAAGATCCTGAATACATGTTCTTAGAGTTGGAGGGAGGAGGACAGAGGATAATCATTGAATTTAAAGCCACAGTTATTCATGGCTTTTTAGGAAAACAAGGTTATCCATTTATAATATGCTTTGTGCTGCAGTAATGCTAAAATGATTCTTATGAGTTCAATACCATCTGTAATAGCCCTCTGGCTATACAAAACAAAAAGGGACTTAAGACGAAGCATTCCTTTCACAAATGAGAAACTGATTTACTACCTGAAGTGATAATTAATGCCATTCAGTTTGGTTTCGAGTGGGGATGAATAGGACAAAATGAGAATGCATGTTCTCAGAATGCTTTCCTCTCAAAAACGTTCTTTGCTACGTGCTGCAAGGAGTGGCAAACCTACACCATCAGCAGTGGCAAGTCATGGCAGCTGCCAGAATTAGCTCTCCCATAGCAAATTAACATGAAATGAACCACCTTTGTGGCTTTGTGACAAAGTTTGTATAGAGGCCAGGATAGGCAGAAGCACATTCACCATACCAAGATGGGTGTATAGTCCCTTATGCTACTGTAGTCTACGATAGCAAGCATTTATTAAAAAGTGTTCTTCAGGTAAAGTTCACTTGTACAAAGACTTCCACAGGAGATCTGCCTGCTTCAGGATGTCAAGTTTATTTTTTAGATGAATTGCTAGAATAACGTTGAGGCCCTGGCATAAGCCTCCAGATGCTGGGATGTTCAGAAGGAAAGCTGCCTAAAATCCTTAGTTTGTGCCTTATGACTGCAGCTGTCCTGAGAAATCACTGCTGGATTCTGAAGCAGAAGCCAGGACAACATCCAACAAGCCAAATCCTCACAGGAGATAAATTAGGTAAGAGCCTTGTTTCTGCTAATAAATCAAATCTGCCATATAGCAACATGCTAATGTGCTCGGTACTTCTACCCTTTGAGATGCTCCATAAGGGTTTTTGAACTCACTGTGGTATGCTGAGCAACAGGCTAACGTGCCACAACATTCTGCCCCTCTGGCCACTCTGACCAAATCTCTCTAAGCTTCTCTGACCCACTCCTGGCTTTCCTGATAGCACTTCATGTAATTCTTCTCTGATCCTCACTCAGCTCTCCTGATACCCTGACTTCTACTGTATCCCTCATGCAGCTCCAATATTTGCTCTTCTCATTTGGCTCCCATTCTTTCACTGCTTCTCTTTTACTTCCTCCTCCATATACTTAGGATCCAAATACCTCTTCCAGCTCTCCTTATTTCCTGCTCCTCTGACCTTGTGTCAGCTAGTACAAAATTGGTTTGATCCTGTCTGATCACATGTTTTTCTCTGAACTCCTATACAGCTCCAATCCCCTCTTTTCCTTCTCCCTGGCATTTTGATCCTTTCTACCTCCATTTGTCCTGTTCTGATCCACTTTCAGCTTCCCCAGAGCCTCTACAATCCTCTCTGAGCCTTCTTTTGCTACCCTGATCCCTTCTCCACTCTCCCTGTGTGGCTCCAATTACCCTTCAACATTTCTTTCTCCCTCAAAATCCTCCAAATCTCAGCTCTGTAACATGTAGTATATTCAATATGTGTACTGTGAAATCAGTGGGAATTTACCAGCAAAGAAATAGCCTGCCACTACTGCCACAGAACATGACTGTGAAAAAGAAATTATTTACTACCCATTCTCAGCATTTATTTCTCAAACTTAAATACCTATTTTCATTGCATTTTGCCTACAGTGTTACGATGCAGTCTTCTCATTCTAGTTTTAAATAGACACTTCTAAATCTTAGACCCTGTAAATCTCTACTTTTGCACAAATTACATTTTATTCTCATCATCCTTCAACCATTTTGATCAAACAACTACATGGCACCAGCAGTGGCTGTGCACAACGTGGGCCAACGCAAGTTCAGTCAGCTGCTATGGCACGAGAGCCACCGCTGCGGTGGCACGGTAACTCCATGCCCTGTTTTGCAGTCTCCCTTTCAGGTGGCACACAACGTACTTCTGCTGCTCACGATGTCAGTGCGGAAGAGCAGCTGAAGGCCGATTCATTCAATGACTGGAAGTGGAAATATTTCTGCATTTGCCAGTGGGGCACAATAATTGGCTCCCCATTAAACACAATCACAATATTGCATGCCTTGCACAGACATCTGTACTCAATAAACCAGAAACTCTTACAGTTTAAGTTCCCGCACTAAGGGGAAGGTGTGCTAACAAAGGCCTCTTGCTAAGCACTCATACACAGGTATTGCACATCAATAAACAGGAAGTTTCCAAACAGCTGATGGTTCAAGTACATGTTGAGTTAACATTTCTCTTTGTTTAAGACTATACTGTGTCAGCAAAAATTCAGTAAGGAACATTAATTATCAAATGTGCCAGTTTTGTGACTATTAAGTACCTCATTAGATTCAGTTTTGGAAAACGCGTTTATGAGCACTTTTATACAGGAGAGAGTGGCATGTTTGGCATTATTTAACCCTTCAACATGAGCCAAAAGAAGTTAATGTTTCAAACTATTAAATTTTTTTTAATCAGTTTCATTTTTATTTTGAGGTTTTTCTTAAGATGCAAAATTTTAAATGAATTTTTAGCTGTTCCTGAAGAATCGGCATACTTAAGACATTAAAAAATGGCATTCTTTTATTCAGTTTGAATAAAATTTGTCCTTAGAGCTGCTACATGATTTTCATTCATACCTACAGCATTAAAAGGTGGTTAAAAATAAAAATGTTGTCTACATATTGTGTATAAGCATATATTCATAAACACCCATTGCTGACAGCAACACAATTCTTTCCTTCTGTTTATATTAGCACATACAGAGTCAAATTTTTCAGCTACGATATATTTCCTTTACTCTGTCAGAAAGAAAACCTCATACTTCAAAGGCGAAGGAAAAAAAGAGAGAGAAAAATAAATTAAAACCATATTTAAAATGTATCATCTAGCCTAACCTTTACTCCATTAGGGAAAATATGCCTGCAAAAAAGATTAAATACAAATTTGCTTTGCTTTTAAACCTACTTAAGAAGCACCTATCCTATCTGTCCATATAAATTCCAATGGAAAACACGATGACATGCAATTACTAATCTCAATGTACACAGCTATGCCTCGGGGACTTAGTGGTTCATATTTTACTGTTCTGTAATCAAATACAGAACTAATGAGTAAAAATATGCTTCCCCCAATAAATTCCCAGCACCTGGACAAGTGTCTGACAGGGAAATGGAGGATGCTCACACAAAATTCATTCTGCAAAGCTATTAAAGTGTTATACTTGCCAACAAGTGTTCATTAAACAAGAATGAAGGATCTTTACGCCAGTTTCCTACGAAGGGCTTTTTAATATTTTAATGGAGAGTAAAGACTATTTATCTGAACTCTGATCAGTTAATGTTCAAATCTGTTATGAAAAAACAAGGAGTCCTTTATAATACCTTTCATAAAAATCCACTTTGCAATGCTTCAAATAAAGACGAAGAACTGTAAAAGATTATGTTGCATATAAACAAAATCAGTATCATTTTGAAATTATATGGTTATCCGTGGAGCTCCTTAGCATATTAGAATCATGTTGTATTTTTATTTAAAGAGTGGTTAGCAACATCCATGATACAAATGAAAAATAGGATTAGAGATGACATCACTTGTGCAAGAGTGTCTTCAGACTGCAGGGAAAAAAAGGCAAATTTAATGGGACAGATGAAAGAAGTGGGAGGCTAATAGATTGTGCAAAGCTAGGCCATGTACCTGTTGGGGAAACAAAAGCACTGCAAGAAACATGCAAGGAAGACTGGCTGACACTATGTTTACCGAAAAGAACTGAAGTTTGAATCCAAATTAAAACCACATTTAATATAACCTAAAAAACCTGAAGGACGGATTGAAAGTGTCCCTTCAAAACAAAAACACGGATCAATGCAAGATTTTACCACCACTTTCTTTTGCAAGAAGACTGGTGAGTTTGGATTTTGGATTCAGGATTTTGGTTTAGCTCTTCAGAATAACAATAGTCAGACCTCATATATCTCCCAGGTTTGAGAGTGAATACAAAAAACCCACATTGCTTTTCAAGGGCAGAAGAAACAGAGACCAGCTCCTCTTTCATGAAACCCAGTCAGATGGGAAATGGGAGGCTTCCAGTTGCTGGCCCTTTTCTTCTAGGGCAACCCCAAATTCTCGGCTCTCATGGCAGTGTCCTAACCACCAGGCTATGCGAGGATATTCTGGACATGGCTGTGCTCTAGTTCACCTGTCAAAGCAGGATCAGCGTAAAAGAGAGAAGGATGTAAAAGAAGAAATAGAAAATGCACATGGAATCATAGACTGATGTTTTGGCCATTAATTTCTGTTCTCAACTCCCAGGGTGTTGATGTATTTTTATCTAGAGACCCTGGCTAAAAGCAGAAGTCGCACAGGGAACAGGAATGGAGTCTGCTCCCAGGACCTGGTTCCCACACATTTTCCTTGAGCTGGCAGCTTCTCAACCCATATGGAAGCCTGTACTCCAAAATTTGATTTATAGCGATTTTTTGGAATCTCCTGGAGTTTGGTGGTATTTAACAGCAAGCGCTTTGAATTGCTCTCAGGTTTCTGCAGCATTTTGGAGGAGAGCTCTCCTTTTCATCCTTGATCCCTGTCTCCTCTCTCTCACTAAGCCTGATACAGCTTCTTCTGAAATTGATGGAAAGAATGACATGATATCCAACAGAGCTTGGATCTGCTTGTTGCACAGCTTCTAATTGTCCTTTACGGTCCAGATTTCAATGTAGGATCACATATGTGCTATTTCACATTTGACAAAAGAGATGCAGCTTTCTTCATGTGAAAAGGAAGTAATGCTTAGAAGTATGGAATACAAATATAGAGAGGTTAACATTTTAGAAGCAGTGAAGGTAGCAATGTGCAAATGCACATTTAAGTTGCAAATCCAAACAATTATGTGGCAAGTACCCAACTGTGTGCACAGGTTTCAGTTATACAGGCACATGTGCATACATTTAAAGGATAATAATTCTTTTACTGTTTTAGTTTAAGCCTCTACTGAACGTTTCTGAATTCTTTTTAGGGGAAAACCCAGATTTCTTAGACTAAGAAGGTTTATGGTAGACTCTACTAACAGCGATGCATATGTCCATAAAGAAAAGTACTGTATTGTGGAAAGAAGTATTTTTAAGGTGCAAGAAAGTTAGTGTTTAATAGGGCGTTAAGTCGTCAGGGAAGGATTTGTGAGGTTGGGAGTTTAGTTTAATGCTTATTAATTAGAGCAGAATTGGCAGCTATAGACCTGAGGAGTGAAGTACCTCTGCCAATGGAATACATTAACTGGCACATAAACAAAAGTAGTACGCACTATCCTCTGATGTACAGAAGGAAGGGGTGGCTTCCCCATCAACATAAAACTGCTACGTATAATCTGTGATCCTTCCAACATCAAAACCAAGGAACACACCTGGTGCTATCTCACAGAGCTCAGACTTAGTCTTGACCACATATCCAGACAAGCCTCCCAACATATTATTGGAAGATAAGAAAATATTTACATCAGCACTCAATGTTGCTCCCAATTAAACTTTACCATTGATTGAACAAGGAGTAGGATAAGGACCCACAGTTCAAACTTGTCTATTAATCGCTGCCTTCAACAGTAGGTTTGTTTGATACTTAAATTATGCTTTCCTCCATCACATTTTCCAGTTCAAATGCTGATAAAAACATACGTGGCTTGCCTTTACGGAGAAGATCAATTATCAATAAGAACAACTTTAAGCAGATTCTTAACCTGGTTTTATTATCACCTGCTCTGAATACTACATTAATTAAAAGGTGTTTAGGTATGTTCCCATGTCAACCTTGTAATACTGATATAATGCTGTAAGGGCTCCATCAGTGACCAGCAGTCACACAAACGCCCTAGGGCATATGCCAACATTTTGTGGAATAAGGCTCTGTAAACCTTACATTATCGCATTCGCCAACTCCAGGTAGAACCTTTTAATTAATCTACCTTGGTAAAGTACCATGCTCAATGATGGAGCTTTAAGTAACACACAATGACGATCAAACAACACGTGAGGGAAACTCTTTGTTATATTAAACTTGCATTTAAGCAAGTGAGACACAGTCCAGTGAATTCTCTGCATGAATTTAAACTACATTGACACCAGTTATTCCTCAGCTGCTCTTCTACTAGTCAGAACTCACACCCCCATTTTGTTGCTGAATTCTCATTATTTCAGTCTTCCACCTTACTCTTGCTGGATTGAGCAGCTGATGGGATGAAAGTATGTAATAGCTACCAAAATCTTAAGAAAATCAGTGAGACATAGCTGAGATCCATTGCACAAGTGGCACTGCTAGGTATGACTGGCATGTTTCCAATATTTGATTTACGTAG
>NW_009259047.1:616076-616888 GCF_000687185.1 Egretta garzetta | reverse complement strand
AAGCAAATCTATTGTGTAATCTTTCATACGTAACTCTGTGTATTCTTGATAAATTATAACACCAATCCCTGCCTTTTGTCGTTCTCTCCAGTGAAGCTGTTTCCTTATATCATATTTTATTACACACAAAATAAGGACATTTCAGTGCTAATTATACTCCCTTCAAATATTTCATAATTTAATTGTAAAAAGAAAGGCTTTCTACTGGTTAGATGACAGTTCTGAAGCTCTACAAAATACTTCAGTCATATCCATTCCTTGCACCCCTCAGTGAGGCAGGAACAATTCTCCTCCTTTTGCAAATGGTCAACTCCGCTATACAAATTTGTGACCACAGATAAGACACTAAGCAATTTTTTCATATTAATTCAGGTGTCCTGGCTGCATGGTCCTTCCCATAAACTTAAAAATATATGGCAAGGGAGGACTGAAGGGTCAGATTAATTTTATCGACATTTGGGTCAATATTTTGCTCTGAGTCACAACAGTTACACACAGTCTAATTTTAATAGAAGATGCACTTTTTTCCTTTGTTTTGTTTTTTTTTTTCTTATTTTTAATTTTTATTTATTTATTTTATTAAGGGGAAGGACTGTTCCACCAACCAACATTTTTTCTACAGGAAGGACAGTTTTTCTAATCTACAACCAGGCTGCTTTACATATGAAAATGTCAGCGTGTTTGTTGGCCCAGGATAGCTAATGAATAAATACAAGATGACACATTTTGCCAGGAACAAGCGATATACACATAATAAAGTTACAAAGTAAAATGGCTATCATCAATTGCCATTCTGATATTCACAGGGAAAG
>NW_009259047.1:538727-616059 GCF_000687185.1 Egretta garzetta | reverse complement strand
ACAACTCTGCCAAGTAAAACTGAAAACGAATTTTTTTCCTCCCCGATTTCCAGTAAGTCCGACAGACTGCTTTCATATTAAACCTGGAACAAAGATGAGGCTTGTCCCTGCTCATTACAATGTCTTACCTTATAAGGAAGCTTTTGACAGCCTTAGATTAAACTCGTGAAAGCTAATGAAGATTCCTCCTTAATACACATTTCTTTTTTCCAGTTCGGACTTGAAGTGACAACATTACAGAAATACCCTGCAGGTTTTTATTTAAATAGCATCCTATAAAACAATGCCCTCTTGTCAGTCAACACTAATTCAGCAGAAGTCAAGCTATAAATCTGTCCAAAGGCCAGCAAAGTGCTTAACTTGGCACATCCCTAATAAAATTAGGAATGTGAGTTTATTACATGAACCTTAAGTAGGTTTGGCCAAGATATTAAGGTTTTTGCTTATGGCAACCATGGCTAATGTGGATTGGTATTTTCATTATAACGCACCCCACAGCATTTCTCAGTAATGTCTCAGGTTTCCAAATTGGACAATAATTTTCTACACTATCTGACACATCACTAGGTGTTACAGATGAAACTCTGTCACTAAAGCTGCACACACTTTAGCCGTACTTAAAGATGGTAAAGGCTTTTCAATAATGCTAATTCTACTGAATAAATGAGGGCAAATTAATTAATACTTCTATTAATGTAACCTGATTTCACTTTGTTCAAGTAAAGAAGCACTTACAGGCTTTTAACCCAAGCTCAGATGCATTGTTTCAGCTCAAGGCAATTGAGAAGTGATTTATACTGTAATAAGCTGAAATGCACGTTAAGAAAAACAGTGAGCAGGTAGATTATACAGTCTATGTTTTAGCTGGTTTTAGGCAAATATGCTTCTCAATGATATTGATGCAGAAAGCCTCTTCAGAACAGTATTCTATAAAGCGGCCTCATGTTGTTAACTCCCTTCTAACCATCTTCCACGCTAATTTTTTATGTAACAGAAACATCTTTCCTTCTAGAGATGAAACATACTCTGAGGTCAGTCTCACCTGGCTAAGGAAGAACATACAATCGTTGACTTCTGCAGAAGCAAAGGCTTCTGGTTATTAGCACCTGGTACAGCATGTGGCACCAAGCCACACACTGCATTACAGACACTACAACAGAGAAGATGCTGCAATAGCAAACACATGAATGTGCAGAGTCACTGAAGTTCACTTCATGAAAAATACAATATAGTCTGGCAAGGAAGTATGATTGATGTCCCCTAAGCAGACTGTTTATCAGACAAACACATTTTGCAAACTTTGACATAAATTGTTAGTTTTCTTATCGTACTGACAATAAGAACAGTACCTCTGTAGAAACTTCCTGAAAACTCTTTAATGACCTCTAAACAGTGTTATCTTATCATCATCTGACTTTCCACTACAATAAATCATTTACAAATAGGTTAAAAGAAAAATTGATATTCAAAATATGGATTTATTTTCTGTAGCTATAAGACTTCAAGATGTGGGGAGCCTTCTCAAGGAATAGTTATGATGCTGATAAAGCACTCAAACCTCTCTGTACTTGCAGTCATTTTGCAAGAAAAAAAAAGAACAACTCTCACCAAAGAGCCTTAGGAGAAATGAGATGAAGATTTGAAGTTCCTAGGTCCTTGTATGTAAGGGTATGCCAGCATTGTCCACTATGTATAAGTAACAGGAAGATGCAATATGGTGACGTTTTGCGTGGGCAGTCGGCTTGCAAACCCATCCAGTGACCTGCCCGCAGAGGAGGCCATAACCAGCATACACAGAGATGTATCCAGAGCACAATACCAGCAGCCAGGCTATCGCACAATACACTGCGTAATTATTTGATAGCCTAACGTGAGCTTAATTAAGATTTCAAAACTTTTAAAATAAACTTTTGCTCAAAAAAAAAAATAAATCTCTAACTTTTTGTGGTTGTATCTGCAACTGTTATTTTAGTTTTCCATAAAATCTACACAAGCAATGCATTCAGTGACAAATGTTCACCAAATTAACGATTAGGAAAAACAGATGGAAGGGATATTTCCACCCGAAATAAAACAGTCACTCTAAGAATCAACCTTGCATAGCCAGGGACGGGAGAAATACGGCATGATCTAAGTAACAAACAAAATGTGTAAATGCTTCTCAGACTCTTTTTTTGGGGGGGGGGGGGGGGGGGGGTGGAAATAAAATCAATATTTTCAAAGGACCTGTCTAAAACCAAGAGTATTTTCTTGGAACTACTCTTAGTGCAATTTCCAAACAATAAGTATTTTCACAGATGTTGCAAAGCTGTTGGACAATCTAAGAAGATATAAAATACGTTAGTTAGTTGTGTGAATAATTTACAGCCCTGTGCATGATATTATCATCACAAAAAGGCTACGTCTACCTGCTTATTAGTAGGCGAACACAAAGTGCCCGTAAACCAACAGAGCTCTACAATTTTCCCATTTTCTTCCGCTGTCTGGGGAGAGTTTGCAGTGACATTGTAGTCCCAGTCTTCACCTGTAGTGCAAACACGTTGAATGCAACAGAGTGGCTTCTGAACTTGACCAGGCAACCTTGCATCTGCAAGCTTTTTGTTAGTTTTTCCCCGCAAGGTGAAGACACACTGGGATGAAAGTTGGTGTGATGAGGAAGGCACATTCTGATCCCTCTGGAATGATCCGAATGAACTCCTGTGTTTGGATACCGCAAAACAGTGCCCAGTGTGGACCTCAGTTCAGACCAGAGCTCTGCAGAATAAGCTACGGTTCCCTTTTGGGGTTAGAATTAAAGCATCTCCCTTTTTCTGTGAGAGATTTTTGCAGTGGATACTAAAAACCTCTCTCGATCCTTCTGATCCCCCTCGATATCTCATTAAATTGTCAGACCACAGCCTATTACCATACTTTTGCCAATTGCACAGTGGTTGTGTGATCTAGAGAAGAACTTGTCTGACATCACCAACTAAACGAATATTCCCTACTGACCTTTATCCAATTTACAAATCCCTCTCTCTCCAGAGATGAAAGGCCAGAGTACTGCTCCATGCTTCCCTCCACAGCCAGTATCTCACACGTAAAAATAAAGGAGGTAGAGAAAAACAACAAATATTGCTTTAGAGCTGGAAAACTCTCTCATTGAGCAATATAATTTACTTCAATTTAATATGAATAATCATATGCAGGTCTAGAGTTTTTATGTTTTACAGCTCTCCTTAATTCCACATCTCCTCACTGCAAACAGCACAGGCATAAAACATTTCATCACAGTCTTTAATAAAAGGGTTTTGAAAAACCCACCCTTGTGCTGTATAGCAATTCCTACCCTAATTCGCAGCCATATTGTAAACTATATGATTTTTGGATCTTGGGTTCAGAAAACTGTACTGACGTGACTAATTGAGACTGAACTAAAAACTACATAGTATAAAGTTAGGGGAAGGAAAACAAAATAGTGTTGCATTTTTAAGGTACGATTTTAGAGAGCAGGTATTATAGACAAAACAGAAGTTCAATTTAAAAGTATTTTAAAGCTGCCTTTAAAAATACAATAATGCCCAACTCTTTGCTTGAAAAGAAAATAGTTAATTTTTTCTTTCCAGTATTTACCATTTGAATTACACCTGTAAAACATCATCACGTTAAACATACATACACATTGAAGAAAACATCATCACGTTAAACATACATACACATTGAAGAAAAAACCCCACAGTACACTGTGTCATTAAACCACCTTAGTTATCAAAACTTAATGAGCTCTGAAATAGATACAATCCCAATATTGCAGGTCAAAAAAAAGATTTTACTTGTGACCTACATCACTCACATAGAAGAATTAAGAAATTAGGGCATCTTTCCACTTCCCATTCACTATTTAAGTGCCTATTCAGAGTCTGACTCCTAAGGGCAAGGAAAAGCACCAGATTAGGCAGTTTTTCCCATGTTGTGAGGCATCATGACACAGAGCTGCCAAAGCTCTGCTCTGCTGACCACAGTCCTGCACAAGCACACTTCCCACACAAACCAGAGATGGGCAATGGGTGGCAAACTTCATTTTTGCTTAGAAAGGAAAAAATACAGTCTGGCTTTCATTGTACAACATAACACAACATAGAAGATCAAGTGGAAGTAACAGTCCTCTAAAAAGCAATGCATAGCACACAGTTTGTAGCATAGCTGCAATCAGGTGTTTAGCATTTACAGAAAAATACAATTTCCGAGTACCTGATCAGTGTGGTAAAATTGCTGAATTGAAATGTAACAGTCAGTGAGACCAAGGCATGGGGTCACCTCAGACCCAGCCACCAGCATTGCCTACAACGGGCATCAACACAACTCCCCACCCAGGTCTAAACACTGGTGAAACACACCAGGCCTGCAGCATGCTGTAAAAATCAAGTCCCCCAAGCTTTGTGCCTAGGGGTTATAAAAATTAAACTCAAAGAGTACAAAGAGTCAAGCAATAGGATTTTCTATTACAGAACGTTACTGAGATAGATATATATAAGTGTTTAAGCTTCTCTGTTTCTTGGATTGTGCTTATTGTCTCAGGCTGCTGGAGATGGAAGCACCCACCACCTACTGCCTCCAAGTTTTACAGTTAATTTAGCAAAAGTCAAGAAAACAGAGCATCTGACTGTGACATAGGTACAAACAGGGACCCAAAGCAGCCACTGCTGTGGACAGACTTCAGTCACTGGCAAAGCCAGTGCCTGATAAGTTTCTGATAACTGAAGGGTCAGCCAGCATCATGATTCAGATGCACTTCATCAAGTCCATGTACATACAGTGACAAAATGGGAGTGCTTCACTTCTGTCTAAGCTTTGGTTCAATTAGTTGTGGTGCGATTAAGGGAAGAGAAAAACAGGGAACAGAAACATGAAATCTGCCTGCCAGGCTGTTTATATTGTAGCAAGCAGCACTGTTAATTCACCAATTCTCAAATACCAAATGATCAACTCTCACAGCTCTTCCATAGATATCCAGCATGGCATCTCTTCCAAAGCAACCTCTTAGCTGGGTAATTTAAATCAAAGCAGTACATTTCTGGTACTCTACCTAAGTCAGAAGCCTTTTTTTCCCCCCACCCTCACCCATTTCTAATGATAATCCGTCCCTGTCCTGTCTGCTAGGCAATTTAAATAAAAATCATCCCCTTCTCCTTGAAGAAATCTACATTACATGCCTGCAAGAAAAGGAAATTATGTACAAGATATGTACAAATCATAATTTGATTAGAATACTACAGCACATTTTAGGACAGTCCAGTGAAAGCTCCCCCAGCTAAAACGAGGAGTGCAAAATCTCCTGAAGAGCCAAGGAAAACCTTTTGGAAGGACTTGTTTCTTAGATTCCCTTAAGTAAAAATAGTAATAAATAAATAAATTTAAAAATCCATACACAAGCAGAAACACTCTTAAGCTATACAGTTCCATCTTAAACATGCAAATATCACAGCCCAGTTTTATGTTGGCTTGAAAGGATGCCATGCAGAAAATTAAGATCATCTGATGAAGTAATGTTATGAAAAGTAGTTTGAGAAAGCAACTTCTTGAATGTAAGTTTTTTATATTTCCACACCAAAACACAAGTGTCCAGGCAAAAAATTATAAGATTTGAATATTTTGATCACGTTTTTCTTTTCCTTCATAGAGAAGCAACCAGGAAATAGGGGAGTATAAAAGTATATTTTTAATTAAATCTTTAGATATTGGTTTGTTGAAAGGAACTAAATGTTTCATCACTCTATTCATTTAGTGGTATGAAATTAATTTGACGTTAATGTGGATAAATGAGGCTGCCTTTAACATTAACTTTCATAAAGCTAATGCCCCATTCAGAAAAAAAGCCAAATAGTGTTTGTAAGCTATCCAGCCTTCGAAGTTGTATACAAGGGCCTCTGGTAAATTAGAACCCACTTCTGGCAGCCTGAGAGATGGAGAAGCTTTGTCCGAGCTGGAAAAGTCTTTGGCACCTTCAAAACTGGTACTATAAGGCACCAGAGCTCACTCTGTTCTCATCTTATGGCCCAACAGAGGAGCTTGTGTCAGGACATTCTGACTAAACAGTGTTGCAGATGTTAAGTCTTTTTTCCCTTCCCTTCCCCATTCTCCCGCCTGCCCCCACAAAATCAAGATTTCATAAACTTTTCCTCTTGCCTCCAGTTTCCATCCAGAAAACTCACTCTTAAAAAGTTACAGCAGCTTTAACATAGTGAAATTACTGCACTGCAGAACCTTCCCATACACATCACACTGTGTCTGTAGACCTGAAAAAAGAAGCCTCTTCATGGGGAGCAAGTGTGACCAACATTTTATTTTACCCTTTTTCTTTCCTCTTCAGGGGACGAGAAAGGCAGAATTGCAATTCAGCAAATTCCTCTTTGCGTAGCATTTTTCAAAAGGGCTTCTTGTCCATTTAGAAAGCTAGAATTGCAGTTGCATAGGGGAAAGCACTTACTAATAAAAGGAGATGGTGAAGAATGGGTTGGAGCTCTGAATCTCCTGAACAGTGAGGAGTCAATTCCCCCTGCCTTGCATGCGGGCAGAGCGGTGAAGTCTCAGCAATGGTGCTGTGCCTGGTTAATGGGGTAGAGAGCTGACAGGGGCCCTTTGCAAAGTGGATTACAACAGGATGAATGACCTGTGCCGGATGAATTATTGTCAGATAGTTCCTTGAAATATTATGTAAAGTTACAGCCTTGTTAAACCACATTCTCGGAGTCTTGTCTTTCTTCCGTCAGGGTCTGGGACAAAGAAAATGTGAAATGCAGAAGAAACTACAAGTGCATTTCCTGAGTTGCTACAACAGTTTTGTTTTCTAAGGTTGTTTCTCCAGCAGGAGAGAAAGCCTGGCAAGCTTTCATTGGAACCAAAGTTATTGTAATGGATTTATGGAAGGAATTCATTTTAGGAATACAGTTAGAAGAGAAAGAAAAACAAACAGCATGCAATTAGTCTATACAATCAAACCAGTTCTACTGTCTTACTACCTTTACATGGCTTAGTCTGTTCTCTCATTCTTCCTTCCACTTGAAAGCCAGGAGAGCTTCCAATAGAGCAATAAATTGAAATACCAATAAATCACAAAATTAAAAATATTACAAATTCTAGATTGCCATGTTTCAGCATTTTTTCCTCTTCCTTGGGTTATTTTGGGGGATTATTTATTTATTTATTGGTATACTTCAGAATGACATTCTGACAAGGTCAGGTGATAATGACAGAGGCTCAGAGAATGAGTTTAACACTGGAAAAGGAAATTTAATTAATCAAAGAAACAAATTATTTCCCTAAAATCATTTGACCTGTCCTATTCTACTTCACTCCCTACCTCCCCACCTTTTTCCGTCTTGACTTCAAGCACTTTTAAGGATGTATCATTACATTCTGCACCTTTCTGCTTCTCCAAGGCAAGGGAAGGAAAAAGAGGATGAACTTGCCCTGTGAGGTCACTCAGCAATTACTTTTCTGAAAACACAGCACTTTCTCTGATACCACCAACATAAAACTGAAGGCTGAATGGGTTGGGTCAGAAAAGTTTTAGTAATCTTGGCAAATAATGACTTGTGTTGAGAAAGAGCCCTAAGCTACTTCTAATGCACTGTGACACGTGACAGGTCCTCGTGCTCACCGGGCTGAAGAGTCCTACAGATACAGTCTCTATCGCACCAACGCTTTTGGAGGAACACAGTGTAGATGACACTTATTTCTACCACAACTTTATTCAGTTGTATGCTCTACATTTGTGATTGCTGTTGACTACACAGCCAGTAACAAAATATAAAATGTCCAGGGTGTAACTACTAAGCCTATTCCAAACAATGTCATAATTCTCACCCTGGAACTTGCAGCTTCTTCCCTTGTTTGGGAGAACAGGCTGGCCCAACTAGGGTGGGGGGAGGAAGCAAGGCAGTGCCATACCTCCCAGTAACTCTACTGACCCTGAGAGCAGTGTGCCAGTAGAACCAGTGGGTACAGGTGTGCACAGCAAGCCAGAAGAAGCAGTTCCACAAAGCTGCATATCCTGAAGCCATGGCTCTGCACCATTTGCACAAGAGACCCATAGAAGCCCTCACTTGTTCTTTTACTGCAGTCAGTCACTTACAAGAGAAATCAGGCATCACAGCACTTTTATAAATGCAGACTTGGTCAGTTCAATGAAACCAGCAAATCAAACTAAGAAAACTTTTCACTGTTTGGTATGAAGTATTTTGAAGAAAGTGTTAAAAGAAATAGACTCTTTCCTCAAGTCTTCCCCTTTCCTACCAGACAGCACAGTTTCTTTCTGAGAATCCATGTCATCATTCAGCTGTTTCTTCTGGCAAAGCCAGAATCCAGAACAAACTCTTCATGGAAAAGAAACCAATAAATTAGAGCTCTTTGTGAGCAATTTGCTATTAGTTCTGTTTTCCCTGCCTATTAAGATTCTTTATTTGCTTCACCAAGAGATTTCTGCTGACAAGTCTATTCATTTACTACTAGCCTAGATAAAATGCTAATAAACAAAATGTCAAAAATGTATTCATATGACTTTCCCCTTTTCACTGGGCTTGTTATTAAAGGGACCATGGAACTAAACATTAACATCTGGTGAAATCAGGATGCTTGTTTTCCCCCTGAAGACTAGGCTCTATTTCAGGCTTGAAAACAACTTGTGAAAGAACTATCTGAAATTTCCATATTTCTCTGTTCTGTCAGGCATGCACAGACAACCCTCCCACCCCACTAATTTCAGCAACTGTGCCACCCCCCATCAAAACTAAACAAGAATACCCTTATGGAAATATATTATACCATGCTGCACTTTCTGTAGGCTTCCTATGGCATCTCACAGATGTTTTACAGTGGGATTATAATGTTCCGTTAAACTCTGCAGATAGGTTGTAATTATTCTAACTTCTACAGAATCAAACAGAAAAACTCTCCAGGACCTTCTTTTGCCCTCCTAAGTTAATTCTCTTAACTCCCTCCCATTAGACCGGTGTGGAGGAATTGTGTCAAAGCATGCTCTTGGCTGGGTACTCCCAAGGGAGTCCTCATCTTAGCAGATCTGTCCGAGTGAAGTTCAGGTGTACAGACGTGGCAGCACCCGCAAGTAGCCACCCCTAAACAAAGACACTGCTGAAAATGCCGCTACGAATTAAGGAGTCCGAGAGTGAAGGCTGCAGACAGCTGGCCATTGGGAACCAAGTGAGACAAGTTGTCATTAACTGGGCATAAAACATCTAGGTAGAGTGCCAAACTGAAAGGACTCCATATGAGACTCCTGTGCATTTTCTCATAAAACTTGACCCTTCAGAAGTTCTGGAAATTGTCATTTTCTTTACGTAAGGCTACTTGTTCAGCCTCTTTGAATAAACATGCAGTCAAGATGCAAGACAGGAAGCAGTGGTGAGTTGCACGCAAGATATTCCTTCTTCCCTCACTCCCCAGTTCCTTTTAACTTGGAACATACGATCCCCCAGCAATAGCTAAATGTTTTGTGGAGTTGGCAGGAGCACATCTCTCCAGCCAAAGCTGTCACTTGTCCTAATCTGATTTGCCAAACACATCCAGAATGAGAGGGATGGGAACTGCAGGCTCGCATGCTTTCACATGTGGAGGTAGAGTTCTGCAGTGAGAATGACTGAAAAAAATTTTTTTTGAGTGCGTCTTGTGAACCATTCAGATGAGAGGAAGAAAAAGCAGACCTGAATTTTTCCATCTTGCTTGAACTCTAAATAAGACACCTACAATACCAAACAGAAAGGTACCCTCAGGGCGCTTTTATACATTTATTATAAAACAAAGATTAAAACAATTATATGGAAATTAAGGATAATATGGAACATTTGTCTTCCTCTCAGTCAAACAGTAACACGGCCTAGTTCAACAAATAGCTTCACAGCTTGAGGCATGCTGCATGCAAAATGATAAAATGGCTTGGGCTGAGAGGACAGCCCGAATGACTCTGCTCCGTTAGGTGCGTCTCTCAGACAGATCTACGGAAAAGGTCACGTTTCACTGCACTATTACTCTTCCGCAGAAAAAAATAGCAAGTTTTCTCACAAGTTTTCACAACTACACAGATGAAAAGAACACAGATACTGCCCTTATTCACAAGCTCAGAAAGCTGAAGAACCAGCACAGTGAAAATAATGGAGCCTTTTTCCCCAACACTTCCCACTCTTCTCCCTTCCTCATTCCACCCACAAAGAGCAGTTCCTAAAATATTCTGCTCTTTACAGAGCTTCAGAATCTATTGTGATTTTCTCCTAGGTACCAGTGCCACACCTATGCAAGTCACTTTACTTCTAAAGGAATGTATGTTTAAAAATAAAACTAGAGCGACGCTATGACCCCAGTTTAGCTCCTTTGATTAAGGAAGCTCCTCTTTCCAAGAGGTAAATCCTTTTACAGCAATAGGATTGGAAACATTCTGGTTTTGAAACATGCCCTCTCTATTCCGGTGGCACCAAGTGACACCCTTCTATTATAATCCAGAACATTTCTCACTATGTAATTTCAAAGACACTTCCAAGTTTAACTTTTAAGTATGAAACTTCAAAAACATATGCTATTCTTGGGAGAGGCTCTCTTCAACTAAATGAGGTTTCAGGGAAGAAGGGACACAGTAATAACGTGGAAATGATGAATTTAGAGCAGCCGTAATACTATAAACACAACTGGAAGGGGTGGGGGGTAGATGATCAGTAACTAGAAAAATCACCAAAACTCATATGACCCTTAGATTTGATCAATATTCACCTAGCTCATTACTATCACTAGCTTTTAACTCAGGAACAGTTTTCCACAGCAGCTGGAGAGAAAAATATTGATATAATTTTCATGGTTTTAGGAATGTAAATAAAAGAAGTTTTCTGCTTTTAGTCACAAAAGTTCAGAGAACCTGTGAATTATTGAGTAACAACACCCTTTGAGGTACATTAAAACACAAGGTTTTCATTATTGCCGAATACTACTTATCTGAAAGAAACTTATTGCTTAATTACAAGGGCGCTTTTCTTGATGTTGAAGCAATAATCACTGTTATGATTATAAATCAACTTTTAAAGTTTATCCAAACAATACAGCAATTTACCTTCATAAAGGCAACATAATATTATCACTTTTTTTCCTTTTACATTGAATAATACTGTCACAAACAGTCATCTTGGTGTTAATGGGTACACTTGGAGTATGGCAATATTGCCCAAGTAAAACTGTAGCAGAGTTTGTCCCATAGTGCATTTAAGTGGGACCCACCCTATTAAAGCAACAAGAAGTCCTCTTCCCTTCTGTTTTACAAATGTTTTGAATATAAGAATTCATCAGGATTTAGGGGATTAAGAAATCACTGTCCGCAAAAAAAAAAAAAAAAAAATCTGCAGAAATTTTCATTAGTTCTTTTATGACTTGGCAGCAAATACTCTAGCTGTGAACTTTTATGAAGCTATAAATATAAAGGACCTTCTGATACTGGTATGATGATAATTCTAAATTTCCTCTTTGCAGCTGCAGTTGATCCCCTGTATTTGGTTAAAAAAAAAAAAAAATCTCTCTTTTTGTGATTTAACAGAGAAAGTTGGCTCAACTACTGTATTGCCTTTGAGCACTCTGCATGGAAGTTCATGAATTAAACCCACATGGCAACACAAACCCCCTCCCCACCTTTCCCTTAAGGTGGCTATAAAATGTCAGTAGAAAGCCAAGCTGTTTATTTTACTTAGCATTTGATTCTGTAAGTAAATGAGCTTCTAGTAGGGCTTATGTGCAAAGCACATCTTTGCAACCAGCTCCCTTACATCACTAAACTTTTATTAAACTATGCTATAAATATTAAATCAATCCTTAAATGTTTAAACTTAATACTAATGGCAAAAAATAAGAACATGCAGGTAAGTAACAGACTTGCTGGCAACCTATTCCCTGAAAGACTAGAATGTTTGATCATGGGGAGGAAAAAAAAAAAAATTCTTTGCTACTGACAGCTTTTTACAAAACTTGATTTCCCAGGGCATTTCTCTTTTGGGAATAAAATTTAAGAAGGGATTTTGTCTACATTTTACTAGCTATTCTGGAATCTCTATGGTGAAGAGTATTCCTAAATTACTCTGATAGATTTGTGCCACTCTAGATTTGCTTGAATACTAACTGTCAATACATTTCACTTAGTTCCTACTAAACACAGGGAAGACTCATTGTCCTCCCACTATCTTGGGAAAAGGGCATAATCTGAGACAGAAAGGATCTCATTCCCTTGGCTTCTGAGTCCCTAAACAAATACTGGAACAGCAGAGACCCAGTCCAGGATAAAAGTCATCCAGCAAGAGAAATGGGTACGCTGGCCTGCAATTACTGTAGTAACAGCACAATACTTGTTTTACCTTGCATGGTTAGGTTTCTCAGGAGCTTGACCAGAAAGAAGGTAAAGTAACCAGGCTGCCCAGATACATGGCAAAATTTACTGCGAGATACACGCAAATGCAACTGATCTGTCCCAAGGCAAATTGAAGATCAGCTTAACTAATGGAAAGTTATCAATCATGCAAAAGAAGAAAGCCACAATTAGACACCTACTCTTTGTATCTGTAAATCTAAGAAGCAGGATGTAATGTCATTATTCACTGACTCTGCTTGAGATTATGAAATAAGGCCAAGGAGCAAATTCTGCAGAGTATATACTTACTGGACTGGACTAATGATGGCCTCCGCTTTAAATCTGAAGAACTTGGCTGGAGTCCTGCACTAAACATAAAATGTGCTTCAGAGCTAAAATAGCTGCTGCGACTGGCTGTTACCCACATCCACTGATGGGAAACGTAGGGAGCCCTATATGTCCTTTGCTTCCATATATGGTACATTTTCCTATGATACAACTGAGTAGTGCAGCATGTTTGATGATGTAACTAAAAAGAGACAGTAAACAGCTATCAGTCCTATTTTTCCCAGCATTATTCTGTAGTGATCTGAAAAGTTCCGTCTTGCAATTTAAAGCAGAAAATATGTTGTGAAAGAAACATAAGTGACTTCAGTGCTGAGAACAGAGGGTCCCTGTCCTTCTTTCTACCTCTCTCTTTTACAAAGCAGCCCACAAAAATGAAACATTGGAGAACTCTTATTTGCTACCATTTTAATAATTGAGAAATGTATCTCAGCTCAAATACACAATTTTCCAAGTTTCCTTTGGAAAAAAGTATAGTTATAAGGTGCCCAAAAGCATATTAGTGGTTTATTAGATGCTCTCAACAGGTCCAGTGTAATTAAAAACAGGGTCACATCTATGGAAAGTAATCCAGGTGCACAGGTGCCTCCATTCGTCTCCTTTACAGTGTTAGCCATGTAAAGTTCAAGAAGTGCATGGATATAACTTAGAAACCTAATTAGGCCATTAGAAGTAAACTCCATTAAAAAAACCCCTTCAGCTTTAACGATAAACTGCAGCCATTTCAAATTTAATACTGCGCTAGCAAGTAATACTACCATTGAATAATTCAGCATTCTGTAACATAAGGCGAGACGAGAGGAATGAAAAAGTGCGATTGCTATTTTCATTATGATGTGCCTTTTTGGGAGGTATAGTATAGACCTCATATCACTGACGCTAATTATTTTGGCATCTCACTGGCAGTCACAATTAGACAAAATGTAGATATTTCTAAGAGCAAAACAAGTTCTTGGCTAGAATTCTTCAGCCCGATACACTTCAGACTTTTATTTATGGCTAAATTGAAACTGGATGTCAAATCTGGGTCCCTTAGAACAAAATCTTAATAATTAACTGGCAAAACTGAACATGATCATTTCTGACACACCTACACTGGTAATTATTGCTTTGAGGCCATTTACTAGTGAAATTAATGTATTCATTGCCCTAACAAATTAGCATAACTCATACATAATGCCCCACATTTCAAGACCTTCCTAGAAAAACAATACTTAATACCGCAGAATGAAATGGCAAGGGCATTACATGAAGACAGTATTCACTGAATTACTACATGTTAAAACCACAATGGCTAAGTGTGACTTATAAAGCAAAATGTAAACACAATGTGGGTATTGAAACCATTAATAGTGTAGTCAAGAGTGTACAATCGATGATTATCTTTGCACTTCAAATAAGCACGTATTACAATAGCAGTAACCATGGAATGTAATTAACTGGCTACTTTTAGAGATACGAAGAGGAGGCAGTGCTGAAGCAGTTTCTTCTTCCTTCTCAAATTCTATTATGGATTATGTGTGGCTACTGTGCTTTTTTGCCCGTATTTCCATTCAGATTAATTCAGTGCCTTGCAGTGACCACAGCAGCCATAGGGTCAAGCAACAGCAAAAGACAGGATTATATGCATTACTTTTGGAAATGACAAAAACATTAGCAGCAATCTACTGCCATTTTTAATTGGTAAGATTCTCTCACTTCAGTTTGGGAAAGTGACTCCCAAAGTCTTCTATGTCATTGTGCAGAACAGAGGTCAGGGGAGCAGACCACCATGTGGCTAGATGCAGTCCCAATTTGATGGAGGGCAGGGGTGGAACACACACACATCTGCTGTGCTGGCTCACCTGTAGGCTAGGGGCTGTATCAAGACCCCCAGGCAACAGAGCTAACATGTACTGCCACTTACAGACCACTCACAACCCATGACCTGCAGAGCGCCAGTATGAGGCAGATGACATGCGAGGAACCATTGCTTTTGAGTATGAATAATGTATTTATGTACTTCAAACAATACATTTACTTAGAAGGAGAACATGGGGACAAAAATACAATGGGCTTGCAGAAAGTTATCTAGTACTCTGTGTTGCACAGAATACACTCCTGGCTCAGCTGGGGGTGCTGAAGGCTAACAAGAACTTGACCAAGTCTTTCTCATAGCTGAGGAGCCAGGCCCTGATGCAAGTTACAGCAAGGTTACTTTGCTTGTGTTCTCTAGAATTGTCTAAAACTTATTTCCTCTTGAGAAGCACCAAACAGGAACATATTCTTGCGGCACCCTCTTCTCCCCTCCTACACAAGCATAAATGTAAGAGAACAGAGAGTTTCTCAGCAGATCCTCAACTGCATCAGTACCTACTGGTACAAAGGAAAGCAAAAAAAAACTCCAGGGGAAAATAATGGAATAATCACTTCAAGCATGGAGTTGCCTCGGAACCCCATCCACACGTGTTTGGCTCCTGCCCACAAACATGAAGTTTTACATCTCAATTTATTAATGTTTTTATTCTACTCAATGTAATTTGGATTTTCTCATCACCCATACGAATGTCTGATCTTTTTCAATCCTCTTAAGTGCTCGGCTCCCATGATATCTTATGGCAATGAGTTCTATATGCTAATTATGAGAAGCATGAAATTTCATTTGACCAGTTCTGTATTTCTTGCTTATCAAGTCATCCCCTTTCCCCTCCCAAACATCAACTGAATCAGGTCTTCCACATCATTTAATTGAGCAGGCAACAAGCAGTATAAACTTATTTTTAAATCAGAAGAAAATTCAGAAAAAATAACTCCACACTAAAGGCCTTACACAAAGCTTAGGATATTCCTTAAATATTTAAAAACACTACTAGAAGAACAGCAGTTCTCTGTCAAGTCACTGTTTGCCTTTTCATTGAGAAACATTAGATGGTTGGATCGCAGAAGAGCTACACCCCATCCTCACTGCTGGTCTGTTCTACGATGTTTATAGCCACGTACTGAAATACTCCAGCATCTGATCTATTCTCCCCAGCTAGTAATTATGTACTACAATATTGCATTTGTATCAACTATTTGAGCTGCACTTACTTGGTGAAGGTCAGTCTTCTTCCATCCCCAGACACCTAGTTCATCTGCTTTTGACTTCAAGTCTCTCATTGGTATACAGATTTAATTTTTGGCGGCATGCCTACTTTTAGTTAATTCCTTTGTCTGACACATTGTTACTTCCTTCAAATATGCCTCTGCAACCTTTCTTCCTCCAGGTCAGCTGTAATTTCTGTCCTATCATTTACTACTGCATACAGGGTTACCTTTGTATTACTGACATTCCTAGCAGATGTCTTTGTCTGACCCAAGTGCTCCTCACCACCTGTCGCCTTGCTTCCAGGTTTGGCTATAAATAATCCTCCCCTTGCTGGTTTGGCTATAAATAACCCCCTCCCCACCCTGTTGGGTTTTGGAGTCAGCTGGTTCCAATTTGGGTAAGGTGGAGCTTCCCTTTCCTTTACAGAGTTACAGTTCCCTCTCCTTGTTGTGTTACCTACACAGAAATCCTACCGCTGCACAAAACCACAAGTATAATAGAAATACATCAGCAGGTCCCTAAATCAAATCTTTTGCCTGTTCATCTACATTTTAATTCTAGCACTTCTCATATCTACCTCCCAAAATTACCAGTACTAGTATGCCCAAGAGGCCCTGCGGCTTTGATTATGATCAAGTTCACCTCTGCTTACCTCGTTTCCCATAGAAGGGCCAGCACGGCTACCTCATGGACAAGTGCCACAGGGCAATCTCAGGTACCCCCCACTTGCACATATGAAAGTGCTTGGGGACCACAGCAGGTCACAGGGCTGTGATTCTCTCCAGCCTTCATCTGTTGTAGCCCGCATGGTAACCGTATGTGCCGTGGTCAGCATCTGGATACGAAGGCAGCTGGAGTCCTTCTTACAGAGGATCCCAGTGTCACCATCCTGAGACTGCCTGAAGCAGGGTATGCTAAGGATGTCTAAAGATAAGAAGCCATGATCTTGTGAGCTCTGTAAAATGCAGGTCTCTCCCAGCACAGGTGCTTTGCAGATTTGCTCTACGAGCTGCAATTAGATCCTGGCAGACACCTGTCTGAGGTGTCCAGAAATTGTTCCCCTGAAGCTCACATAGCTGGTGCTCAGGGTAACTGGCTTCTCTTCAGCACTCACTATGTAAGACCCAACATTTTAACACACATTTTGCACATTTCAGAAGCATACAAATGTACTAAGCTCACCGCAGTAGTCTGGATATGAAGTGTAGTGGGGGACACGGTGCCTTGATGCACATTTTGGGTTGTGGGGTTTGGGTTGTTGTTTTTTTTTTTTTAAAGATAGGACAGAGGAATGCTTCAGTCAGACTAGGGTGGCTAGTGTAAAATTAAGAGGGAATTGCGGAGTCAGTCCACATACCAGCAGCCAGGATTTAAGAGGATCTCTACTGACAGTCCCTATAGGAGGAAGGGAGAAAACAAACAAACAAGAAACACCCCGCCCCCACAAAAGAAAAACAAACAAACAAACAAATTAAGCCACCTAGGAGAAATTAAATCCAACTGAAAGAGGCACATGATTTTTCTAAATGGACACTCTTCCAAAGTTTTGGCAAACCACTTATTTGAGGAGGCTGCTCCACATTCCTCTTTTCAGAAGACTGCAAGTACCTACACTCGGTAACTAGTGCTTCCTTTCAGGATTTTGGCTCAGGACTGTTCTACAGAGGATGGGGCAGAAAACAGGCAGCACCAGAGTTGGACTTGAGAAAATGTTCTGTGTTTATGGCATCCTCAGGAAAAGCACTGATTGCAGCAGTAGCAATAGGCCACCTGCAGCAAGATAAGCAATAAGTGAGAATTAAAGAGGAAAGAAAGTGCTGACTGACTTTCTCAAAGCTGTTAAAGACTTGACTGGAGCCAGAAACAAGCAATGGATTGGTTGGGGGGTGTCTTTCTCATGTCTTCAGTAAAAATTTAGAGGAGAGGCAGAGATTAAGGAGTGACTATCTGTGGAAAAGAGATGGTGAGAGAAAGCATAGTAAAACCCTGAGAAGATACTGTATTCATTCGATAGCATTATGCCACTTGACATGCAGTTAACTTGGAGAGAGCCAAAGTGGGCAGTGATGTCCCTACATGCAACTGGAGGCACGAATGCTGCATAGCTGGAGGAACTCTGTGTGACCTTAAAGGCTGTACATACAAGTCTTGCCTGCAAAACCCGTGAGAACTTTTCCTGCTATGATTATAAACTTTACTAAGTTAGACTCTCACAGAGTTATATAACCCTATGTGGTAGTTAATGAAGTGCTGGATGTAAGAAAAATAACTGTAATGTTATTTTGCCCCTGGTATGCTTTGCCTTATAAGGATTAAACCTAGAGCTAATTCACTTGTGTTTTGTGATCTCTATCATGCTGCAATAATAATACTTAGCACTTTATAGCACTTTTCACTTATAAAAAGTGCTTTACAAACATTATCTAATTATTAATCTTCACAACAGTCCTATGATACAGGTATACAGGTCAATTTAATGTTCTGTTTTAATAAACTACTAGCACTTTAGTAAATTGAAAAGTATAAAACATATTAAATTCACTTAAGAGAAACAAAAGTTACTGAACAAATTGCAGTTCTCCCTATGACGTTCGAGGTGGGCAATACACATAGCAAACTGTCAGCGATCACCACCTCTGAGGTCCACAGAGGACAGTCTATATAGCCAATATGTCACTTAAGTAGTTGAGAGACTAATTTTTTTCAGATGATAGCATGAATAATGCAAATGAAGAGGCACTCTACCAGAGCAGTTGAGGACCTTTGATCAAGACCACACTATACTAAGTTCTGTACAAGCAAAACAGTAGTCCCTACCCTACAATGTTTGGGGTCTAGGTATAAAACAAGGCCCAAGAGATGGGGAACAGCAGAAAATTCGTACAGTTAAGCAGTGATCATTACTGTTCAAACTATGTCTGCCTACACACGCAGAGCCTTTTTATGCCAGTATACTCGCCATCTCATTAGTCCTCTGTAGTTCTCTCCATTGATACACCTCAGACTTTAGTTGTTTGTAATCAAAGACAGGATGAGAGTTTGGCATTTGGCAAACAGATCATCATACAACTTAGGTAGATAATAACAAACTGAGTTTTCCACAAGGTTACCGTTTCACACAGTGCATGGCATAGACTCATCGGTGGGAGGAATCAATGCAGGGCAGGAGGCTGCTGCCTGATGATGAGAAGGGCTGCCCTGGGTATTGCATGCCATTGCCAAGGTTCAGAGTTATGCAATGAGTGAGGAATGCGGGAAGAGAGGGGGGGAAAAAAAAAAAAAAGACAGTCTCCTACTTAAGGTAGTTTAAAAGTTTCCCTGAAGAGTTTGGAGTCTACACCTGCTTTTGTCACAAGACAGTCTATGAGATACAGGACAAGTTTCTTAAAACCCAGCTTTTCACGCAAGGTCATCTATCAATAGTATGTTCCTCATGAGCTCTGTGCCTGACTTGAAACCTGGGCTCTACCTTGCTCAAAGTACTGATCACTCACAGATGCAGCTGAAGTTAAAGGGAGCTGTGCTTTCAGCTTACTACCCAATGTTTAATAGTCTGAAAAAGATTGGAGCAGGATGTCTCAGACTGGGTTCCCAAATTAGTAGGTACTTTCAACCTTGAATTACTGTGTCCCAGGCTCCATCTGTCAAATGAGGACAATAATTTCTCCTCATTTCACCGGGGTGTTGTGAAAATAACTTCATTAATGGTTTGCAAAGCACTGTAGTGTTGAGTGCTATATAGAAATCTAGGAGGAAATTAATAATTCTGTCTCCGGAGCAAGTTTTGAAAAGCATGCAATAAAAAGGGCCTGAAGGCACACACTTAAGAGAAAAAAAAAAATATTGGATTTGAATTATTTGAACTGCTCATTAAGTGAGTGCTGTCCATGCTTTATCCAGCAGATTTCACCCTGATATTAAACTCTCAACTTGCAATCTCAAGTTTTTATTTGTAAATTACCAAGTCTCTAAAAATTCAGAGCTATCCAGCTCTCCACAGATGCCATAGCATGGAATCCTACTGACAAGCCCATGGCTCGCTAGCATCACTGGCAATATATAGAGTCACTGTACAGACCTCTATCATTTCAGGTCATGGAATAGAGTAACAATAGCATCTTTCTCAATAGGAACCAGTACTTCAAGGACAGAAGATCACACTTTGACAGCAGATTTTGATGGTATTCTGAAGTAACAAAAGAAAGATGCAATTCATGGGAGGGAAAAGTACTCAAAATTTTATGCAGAGCAATTCCTATTCATTTAATTTCCAGAAACAGCCAAACCATTTTGATCATAGTCATTCCAAATGTTTTGCCCCAGGAGGAAGGACAACATGGAAAATATCAACCCAAACAGTTAAAGTCTGTGAAGATTAAGAATAAATTTTAAAATCTTGTTTACAGTAGTTTATAGTGAGAATTTTCAGGCAATCTTGATGGCAGTCAATATTTTCTGCCCTACCTAGAATACACATGCACACCCTGTTCTACACACTGTTTTGCTTGCTGTGCAATCTATTTTAATTCTCTCCTAGCAAGTCTTCTTCAGAGCTGAGGGGTTTTATTATTTATTTTTATTATACTCCCCCTAGCTGTTTCTTACATGAAGAGAATAGTATTCTTTAGCTTCTCTTAAATAATATACAGATGATTAATCACTGTGGCACCCAGGAAAGATACGTCAGGTAAAGTAAACATTCTGTAAGGAATGAACCCTTGAGCTATCCCTGCCAAATGCTCTTACCTGGAACTGTCACAATGATTGTGGTGCGACCAAAGAAGGAGCCTTTGATGACTGAGGAGTTATCTGAATTAGTAAACTGCTTGGTGAGTAGAAAAAAAGCACACTGCCAGTTAGTTTAAAGCAGTGGCATTTAATAGAAATGATAGAACCAGAGGGCTGCCTTTCCTGGATATAATTTTGAGGCTATCAAACATGTTTTTTAAAAATATGAGTGAGAGAAAACTGCTACTGGCTGCTTTACTGCCATTTGTCCAATGTGCTTAAGTAGTACAAATGCAATGGCTGCTTTTTGGTTGAACAACTTTATACTGGTATGGTTTATAAGGGGCTGAAGCTAAAACCAGAACTGCAACGCCCCCAACACCAACATAGAAAAAAGGGCATCCAGTGCCCCACATCCCTTCCAAATCCAGACTTTATAAAAACCAAGTGTGCAGAACAGTGTTTTATGTTTAAGATTCTCAGGAAAAAAAAAAAATCCTGACTATTATGATTTTACTCTCAACATGAAAGAGGACACAACCTGTTTTAGGTGTGCTGAAACAATCTGGTTTAGGTGTGCTATGGCAGAAATCACTTTGTTCTTTTAAGTTTTTAAGAACTGTTTCTGTGTACATATCAAGTCAAACTTTTAAAACCTTCTTAACCTAACATTGGCCACTCAGTCTGGAAAGCAATTTTACCCTCATACTAAAGTAATGCTTGCAATATCCTCTCAATACTTTCATTTTTTGTTCTTAGCTGCCAGTATTCTTAATTTATATACTTCACCTGTATTTTGATGCCAACTCCAGTCACCTGAGTAACAATTCTGATGCCCTGAAACCTGCCATGCAAAGTGATATGCGGATCAAAAGAGGACCCTGTCTGGATTAATAGAAGTCTGAAGCCTAACAGATCAGACACAGCTGGTATGTAATCCATGACAGTGTTTGAGACACAAACACCCCATGTCCCCCAGAGTCCCCAGAGATTTGGGGGGCTCACACTGTGTATGCAGCCCAGAGAAAGAGCAGACAGCCCACAGGCAGGCCAAGGGACAGCAAAGGCACACAGGTCTCATCCACTTGAGAAACAGAGTGTCCCATCCTGAACCTCATCTGCAAAAACTGAACTCTGTCCTGTCACCAACAGACCACTCCAAAAGAACAAAAGATCCCAAAGCAGCATATGCGAGAAGGGAGATTCCACTTACGTGGTTATAAAACTGAATTCACAGTACTGAGCCCCTTCACAAGCTGTCCGCAATACTAAATACAATACCTCAGACAAGAAATAACTAATGTCTCAGTAGTAGGCTTAAAACTCCTAGTTTGCATAGCAAAGTAAAAAAAAAAAAAGTAACTTAAAATGGACAGTTTATTTATCCTCTTGCCACAATTCCTTACAATAGTTCTTCAGCCGCATTGGCCTCCTTGTTATCAGGCAGCTGATATTCCCTTCTTCCAGATGTATTCCCATATACATTGTGCTATAGACAGTAATGCTTTGTTTGGTCCTCACAGGCATCTGGAGTATACGCCTGTGGAACGCAGCTGGGAGCTGCATATGCAGAAATGCCTGTGCTGGAGCTGAAAAAAGCAAACCCACTTCAAAGGAGCAACGGAGGGAGTCAGAAAGTGGTTGGACAAGAAGAATGGTGGGAGGAAAGGGAAAAGATAATGGGAGCTGTGGTTTGCATGCGACAGTCATGAGAGGATTAATATACATAATTATAAGCAGCTAGCAAGTGTCCTCCCAGGTGGGCTGCATCTGACCGATGCTAGCAGAAGCTCCTTGGAGCACAGGGTCCAGCACAAATTTTCAGTAGTTTATTCTGATGGCAAAATATTCCTAATGTGATAATATGCGGCGGGCAAGAATCAGTGAGAGTTAGAGAGAAACGTGACTTGAGATTTTTCTATCAACTCACTTATGTTGTTTCATATAAACTCAAACTTCTAATATGATCAGCTATTATTTCTTCACAGATACACCTCTGAAGTATACAATTCAGTAAATTACTTCAAAAAATAGCACCTATTACACAATAAAAAGAAATGCAAGCTCCTTCCTTTACTTTTCAAATAATTCGTTTTGTTACTCCCAAATTAGAGGAACATCCCCTTTAAAATAACAGAATAAATCCACCCTTTTATTTGTTCTGAAGGCAGAGGAAGAGAACATCTTTTACGCTTCTCTATGGCAGGAGACAGCTGACTGGATAAGGTAGGGGTGTACATGTCCACAGAAGAGAGAAGGGAATTCACACACAAAAGTGAAGCTGAGGAAAAAACAGGTTGAACTCTCTCTGGAATGTGAGGATCACTTATGGAACTGGAAGCTTGTTTTTCAATAAAGCGATTCAAGAGAGAACTGATAAAGAAAAATAGCTTATTTCTCCAATATGGTTTTATGCCTTGGAAGTGGTCTGTCAGCATTAGAATGAGTTACAGCTATGTGCTCTATTCTCCAACTCTGTATCTGCCATTTTGCTAGTACTTCTAGAATACTACCTAGACCTTATTTTCCTGATCTGCAGATTGTCAATTTCACATCAATAAATTCAATATTTTTGTCAAAAAAATTTGAATATAATCAGTTGTGACTTACCTGTGCTGTAAATATTTTGCATCTCAGATTATCTCCCTTTTGAGAACGCTAGAAAAAAAAAACACACACAAAAACAAAAGAGACGGTTAGTAATTAAATGTATTTAAAGATTATCTTGTCCAGCCAAGTATACATGAAACTTCCTAGTATCATCCTCCTGGCAGGACTAAGGAATAGCAAGGCTAGATCTGTAATGAAAAATGAATGTCTTATCACCCTGAAATCTGGTTCATTTTTGATAATTGACACCTTTCTTCCATTTACAGTTTTCATATTATGCAAACACTTATACACTCTGAGTCAATAAGGTATGGAAAGATAAGCTTCAAATACATTACGGACAATCAGCATAAACTAGAGCTCAGGACCCCTGGGCCTCTCTGAGCCTTTGGAAACAATCAAGATTTACGGTGGTTAGCCATTGCCTCAAGGGAAATACACTCAGCTTTGGTGAGATAATGCACTCAAAGTGTCGGGAGTTTTTGTAGCACAAGTATGACCTGCAGAGGCATGACTGTCCTTCATACACCAGCTTTTGAGAATATAATTATCAAATCCAAATTATACACCTTATAGATCCCAAACGCACCCACATTGCAGACCTCAAAATAGACAACCTGATTCTTACACAAAAGTATAAGAATTTGTTTACCCCTGTCCAATCATCTGTAGATGAGGTTCAACAAAATGCTAAAAATAAGGTCCAAGGAACTACTACAGGCAGAATACCATTTATTGAAAATTCTGCAGGTCTGCAAGAGAGAGAACGTTCACCAAAACAAGGGCAACTGCAGCCAGTCTCAAACACAGTCTGAAGTAGTATTCAGCTATTGAGAGTATGCCAGACTCTTCTGAGAGGTGCACAAGTAACAGGATGAGAGATAATGGACACCAAGTTGCAACAAGGAATACTGCAATTAAATATTGTTAAAGGGAAAAAAAAAAACAACACCATGAGGGTAGGAAAATACTAACAGGTAGGCCAGAGAGAGTGTGCAATCCCTGCCGTTGGAGATGTTCAAAACTTGACAGGACCAGCCCTGAGGAACCTGATCCAAGTTGGTCTTGCTTTGAGCAGAGCACTGGTCCTCACCAAAGTGCCTCAGCTCTTGCTGACTTGCTTGAGGGCTCGTAGCTTTTGCCTGACTCTGAGGTGAGGCGGAGCAGGCCACTTCTAATGGTTTAGTGGTGGGATGGCATGAAACAAGTGCAAATTTTAACCTGGAAGAACCTTGATCTTTTATTTTGTGTATCTGAATTAACGGCGGTTCAAAGTACATCAATGAGTAGATCAAATAACTGAGTACGTTTTCTATAAAGAAAGGCTATGCCCCTGGCAGGCAAGTACTCCCATCATAACTGCATCTTCCACCTGAGAAAGACTGTGAAACAAGCATTTCATACATACATTAAACTACTAGTGGCTTCCTTGAAACCCTGTAAAAGGTGAGATGTGGCACAGAATAGAGACAAAACTAAAATACCCTGCTGTGCTTATTTGGTTTCCAAACAGAAGCCCACAGAGGATGAGGAGAAGGCTCAAATGAAGGGAGGAGTCATCATCTCAGATTCATTAAATCAACCGTCAATTCCTGAGCATTCATGACACATTGCCATACAGGTGGCTTACATAAATTATCAGTTTTATGTAAGAAACGGAAAGACTAGCTAATATTTCTCCAGAAAATCTGAGGGCAGCCTTTGTGAAACGCTTCCTGCTACTCAAGAAGGAAATGAACACAACTTTTGAAGAAGCATAACACTGAGGCACATGCTGTTCTCAGAAGGCGACTTGCCTGTGATCTCAAAGACTGAAATAAGAGCCAGTTAAGATTTCATCTATGAAATCAGAGGACTAGGACCCAATAGTAGGAATCCAGTCAACATAATCACTCTGAAGAGAACATATTGTTTTATATGGGTTTTATATTTGTTTCTACAGCCAACTCCAGAGACTGTTAAACATGGAAATCAAACTAAAATGATCGGAATAGAGGGAACTTAACAGAAGATTGAAATTCACAAGAAAGTTTTGAATACAAGATTAGACTGAATAAAACACTAGGGTGGATGACAGGAGAGAGAACATAGGAATGAAGTGAAACCACTTAAGGTTTATGAAGCATCTCTCTCTCACACTGTTCATTTCTTCTGTTACCTGACCTTCATGTTGTGGAGTTTCAGAAACCAGCATTTCAAACTATCCATATTTAAAAGTAACCCCTCCAGGAGTATCCTCAGTTTAAATAAGGGTTTGGGGTTTTTTGGTTTATTTTGGGAGGTTTTTCTTTTTAGTTGTACCTTCTGTGACGTGCCCACCAATGTACCGGATGAACCATGCCAGTCTCAGTACCTCTCCTTCCTTCATCTCCGAGTCTTATATAAATCTTCCTGGCTGGAACTGTAGGTAGTCTGCATCATGGGGAACATTTTTTTCCTTACAACTTAGAATCCTATTATTTATAACATGACATTTAAACCAACATAAATTAGTAATTCAATCCCTATATTCCAATTTAATGAACTAGAGGCTTCATTGCTTTATTGTTTTGTGCCACTGGACCAACCGTTTGGTTTACAGATGGAATGTACTCCTTTGTTAATAAATAAATGCATAAAAAAATAAAGGTATCCTCAATGCAATTATGCTGATGTCCCTCAGGAACCAGAATGCAATTATTTTAAATATTATTTTCTTAGATTACTCTCAAGAAATTAAGGAAAGAAATATGAAATTTGTGTCCTTTTAGCTTAAGCTCATTTTAAGAGCAGCAACAGTGATACAGTTAGTCCCCAGTGGCAACTGAGAAGCACTTAGCCAGAAAATTGTTATTGGATTACAGTTCTGGCTTCATAAAACGTGGCTAAAGATCATTTTAGACATCTATGGAATGACCCATTGTCAAAACTGGTATGACAAACAAGTGACAAAGTTATTCTATTTGGCCATTCTGAGGGTTTTTCAGATCACAAAGGTAACTTGGGGCTGTATCAGCCTACACAGTTTTGATTCAATTATAAAAATAACTCACAATAAGAAGAATTCTAGCATAAATAATTGAATCTCTCTGGAGGAAAAGAAAAATCCCCACAAACATGTGCATATACTTTCAAGTGTTCCTGACGTATAAAGGATTGTGAAGTGATAGGGTGATCAGAAGTCAATTCTGATACTGAGAACTACCTTTCAAACTAACTGGTCTTCTTTATTAAAATAAACAAGATGAAAAGGGCACCAAAGGACACCGCATGATTTTTAACAATGCGCAAACTGAAACCACTTAGATACCACTAAAGTTCATACTATCTTTTTCATTTTACTTTATAGTCTTTTTCAAACAGATGATTTCCTGGATGAGAATCCTGCCTCCCATATTTTAATCTGCTGGTAAAAAAGAATAACTAATGTGAACATATATCAGATGCACATGTGCATACTTAAAGAAATGCAAACAAGAAATAAAACCCTTCACCTTTGCATTTGAGGTCACCAGTGACCACTGGCAACATGGTAAAAATGAGGACCTTAATCAAAAACCTAACATGGGATTTAATTTCTTCATGTAGGCTCTTTGTCATTTTTCTTCTCTGCCCATTACATGGTACGTCTTTGCTCGTATAATTACATAATTAACATCCTCAGCACCTATTTCATCCCTTGTTAATTTTGCTAAATATAAATACAGACATGCTCAAGGAAACAAACTTGGCAAGTGAAGAAGCATAACCAATTTAAAGGGGAAAAAAAATATCTATTTACATACTGATAATCAGTATGTATCACTGAGCATTACTAGATGCTTGTAATCCACATGATGGCCCTGTGACTAGAAATGCTCATGTGTCCATGCCACCGTGCAAGAACAGCTTTTGCTGGGATGACAGAGATCGCCTAAAAGCATTGGTACAAGGAGGTCTTGGTTTTGTTTGTCAGTAATCAGTCACGCAGCTTGTAGTACCAAAGGGCAGTAGCGACAGCTAGTAAACCACGTCAGGCTCACAACATTGTTGGTTCCCAACTCTTTTTTCTGAAGAACAAAAGGACTGGGGACTGGGGGGTGGGTGGGAGGAACAGGGAGATAAACTTGGCAGCTAAAGACCCATAGGATTTTTGCAGTTTATCTGACTGACCGAAGCCACATTATTTAACTGAGAGCACTGCATGACTATGATCATAATTCAATTGAAGATGTGAGTTTGAAGATTAGGGGATTAGCAGAGGGTTCCTCCCTCACACCTCTGCCATGAAGAAGAGAGGAAAGTAGCAGAAAGCCTACAGTAAACAAAGAAGATTCTAGTTCCAACTGGGAAGTTCCCAAAGTTTTAATCGATCCACCCTTGGCGAGCAAATTGGCAGTTTTATTTCTTCTTCCACAGTGTCCAATAAGTGATTCTGTGTTCATCCTTGTGAAAAAGGAAAATTTCAGATGGGTTCTATTTAGTGGGGTCACAGAGACCAGATCTGTATTCGTCCTAACATATGGATCCTCACATTCAGGGTCAGATTTTAAAACTCTTACTCACAACAAAAAATTCTTAGTTCCTTGAATGATACCACTAGGTCACAGAGGATGGTGTTATTAAACCAAAGTAAGAGGATCACTAACCGCTGTTTGCAACACAAACATACTTTCAAACTTACTGCTTCCATACCGAAGGATACTGTTTCTCTGTACAGATGCGTAATGTCATTTGATACAGCAGCTAGGGAAGAGAACTAGTCTGTTTTCAAAAATCCTTCTCATTAAGAGTCAGTATCAAACTTGTCTCATTGCATTCACTAGGAAGTAAAATCCTAAGTTATACCCAAGTCTGTCCCCAAGTATACTGTGCTGACCTGCTTACCTCTAGAATACTGTTTAATCATCCAAAAGTGTACAAGAAAGTGGAACAGTCCAGTTTGAACACCCCGATGCTGTCTCAGCAATTTCTGCTCCCAGCACATGCTATTTCAACAGCCAGTGATCACTGGAGTTAAAGTGCATGCAACCAGCTGAATAGGATGCAATTCTTATTCTTATGATGAATATCAGGGTCAGAGGTGAGTGCCAGATAACACATAGCAGATGTGGAGGGAGTAGAAGGAATTCTGTTTACTTTGGGTGACCACCTACGTTTCAAGGGCGGGTACAGGGGGGAAGCTAAAACTGCAAGATAAAAAACTGTTTAAGGGACTGCATCATAAAATATTTTGCAGGACAAAAGCATAAACCATTGTTGAAATGTAAGACACAGTCCAGCCCAAATTAACCACTCATGGAATGGGACTCTTCAGGAAACAAATGAGAGAAATCTTTTAAAAACATACCCCATACCCTGTGATCGCTTCAGCTGTATTTCTTTTGGGGTTGCCCGTATTTCTTTCCATTTCAGGATTTTTTTCAGGGACCGGCAGCAAAGCAGCCTTACCAAGTAGAAATAGAGAAAGTCTGATCTGAACCTGAGGAAAGTTCTACATAGCCACTGAGAAGACTCTGCAAGATGCACATGACAGCACATTTACAATCTCTCATCATGGGACAAGTAAGTACTATAAGCTAACTGCTTGGGCCAGATCCTCAGCCCAGGTTGTGCAAAAGGGACCTGAAACTGCTCCAGACAGTGGATGATTCTTCCAACGATGATGCATGGAGCAGGAGATTTACAGGAACTCCTCAAGATGGTAAAGCTATTAGCAGCCATTTAGCTGCTCAGCTTTTCACGGCCCACAGTAAAGGACAAGGAATGTTTCTGCTCAGTACCCTTGGCTCCCAACTCCCAAGCAGCAAGGAGGCAGCCTTTGTGACTACATGCAGCTACTGTGAGAGACAGGTGAGAAGACTGATCACTTCAGGTATACCAATGAGCTTACTGTACGATGAATGAACTTTGTTTCCCCTGCTCCCTCTCCCCCTCCCAAAGAAATCATGAAAGTCATTAAGCAGCTTGATGTTTTCCATATGGATGTTTCTACAAGTTATAAGGTCAAAGTGGACCAGTTAGGAGAACTTAAGACAATCAGAAAAGAGTGAAAAGGAGGGGGGGAGGGCATGGAAAGCA
Organism: Egretta garzetta; assembly: GCF_000687185.1. Lineage (NCBI taxonomy): Eukaryota > Metazoa > Chordata > Aves > Pelecaniformes > Ardeidae > Egretta > Egretta garzetta. The sequence goes on along the minus strand of NW_009259047.1, from coordinate 586,903 downwards.
GGTCACTTTAAAAATTTAAAAAAACCCCAAAACTTCTCCAAACCAAACTGTCCTGGGACAAGTTGCATTTCTCAACATGCTACAGACACCCACTTCCCAGACTACTGAAATCAAATGCCTTTGTGAAGACTGCCACAACAAAGTCTCAGCAAAAAGATGGAGAGGTTTAGTTGAAGATTTTTCCTCAAAACATTTCCACGTATTTTTTTAAACAGGTCTAGTAGTAACAACCACATAATATGATTCAGTCAGGGCTGAAAACAGAAATAATGAGAATATCATTGCAATTTTTAAGTAGTCTTTACAGAAAATCTAATAGAGGCTAGTAATCTGTGGAAGAACAGGTCTTCGAAAATAGCTGTGAGGAGGGAAGTTCAGTCCAAGCACAAAAAACCAAAACAAAAAAATCCTACCATGTAGATGTCCACCAGTTAGCCTTCTAACTTTCTAAATGAGTTGTTACATGTATTTCTGTATAAGCTTTGCTCTAGATGTTGAGGATTCAATCTCATTTTTATGGGTGAAGTACACAGCAAGGAAGCAAGTTTGGCAAATGATCTCTGAGCTACTCTGGACTCTTTGAAGATACAGTTGTACTACATTTTTAAAGATATACATTGCCTCATTTAGATGATGGATTGAAGTGGAGGATGGAGGACAATTTAAGTAGAAAATCCAATAGTTTTTGGTTCCAACCCTTCTATGCAATGTACATCTCAGGTAACATTAAAGATAATTTAAAAAGATCCTGCTTCTTTAAAGTTGAAATGTATTTGCAGCATAAAGCAGTCATTCTTTCTCAAAATCAAAACAATCTGAAGAAACAACTCTGATATTGCTAGAGTTTGGCTGAAACAAATGAGCAAAAGAATAATAATTTCTCAGAAAGTGGAAGGGAATGTATGCCCCCTCCCCCCCCATGTTAACTTTTGGTCTGCTGCCATGCTTCCACTTTGGCAACCAAAGGAATGTTGTGGGCACCATATAAAGGCATGTGTGGCAGCCTGAGGGTTAAAGTAGACATTCCTTATCTTTGACAGATGGTTAATTCATGGTCATTATTACTAAATTCAATTGCTCAATAATTTAGATATGACAAACATGTGTGTAGGAATACATGCCAGGGCACCCTTCTAGGAATCCCAAAATGCAATATCCCCTCCATGCTTTCACCATATATTCTCATGCTGAGTGTGACAGATTGAAACAAATGTAGGCTTTCTGAGCGCTTCAACTCCCTTGTGCCACTCTCGTTACATTAGAGTGTGGTTCTAGAGAGTTACTGTGTCCAGGCCCAGGGATGGATGAATGGGCTTGGCTAAAACAACCATTTTGTCAATAAGTGTAATGCAAGCCCAATTTATTTATTTTTTTTTTTAGCCTAACTTTTCCAGTTCTGTTGCTGCAAGTATCACCATTTAAGCAATCATAGGGAACTAATTTGCAGACAAGGTCACAGTTTGAATGGCACTGAGTGCTAGTAGGTCTACTTAAATGTTGTCTGGAATGGCTTTAAAGCAGACCATATCTGACTAAACATTTATATCAATGATGGGCTGCACATCCACTTCTACCACACAAATAAAGAGTCACAAAGCGAGGCCACTCAACAAACTGCCCTACTCTCTCCATTACCATCCCCTAATCTGAACCCACTCCATTTTCTCATGTGGTGACAGGCATAAAAATATTTGGCAAATGTTTCTTAAAAAATAAAAATAAAATAAAATTCCCTCTCCCTTCTTTCAGTTGGAAACTGAACTTCTTCCCTCCTCTGTTCCCACTGATATTTCCAAATTGGCTGGCACAAGAAAGCACCTCAAAACACCTCCACAGCTCACTCACTGAAATTGAAAGTCTTCCACTGACTTCAAAGACATTTGGATCAGGCCCAAAGTCAGCATCTTAACATGCTAGCACAGGCTACCGAGCCACAACACTGGCTGGAATCCATGTCATTTATATGCTGTTGCTAAAGCAGTACAGGAAGCTTAGACAACTTCAGGTCTCTGAAAGCATGTGCTGTTTTTCCTTGTTAGTTTGCAGAACATTTTGTGAAGTTCTACTAACTCCTGTGCTGATATAGGTTAATTTACAGGATTCTCATCTGAACCACAAAATCCAGGTATCACAAACTGGCTTTGCCTTTGACATCTTATGTGCATAATTTTTCCATGTTCCCTTATTGCCCAGAAATTTCATTGCCTTCATGCCTCTCTATAAAGCCCTGAGATATTATATTTTTAGTTAGAATATGAACCTTCTAGAGCAGAGACCTCACCTTTACTTGTTACCAACTCACTTGGTACACTGTTGGCACTATATAAGATGAAAGAATAAATCGTAACAGTAGTAAGTGGGAAAAGCCTCTGTGCTGTTTTTCCACCATGGCCATTAATCCTACTCAGACTGCTTGCAAGACAAAAAACTCCAGGCAAACATGTGAAACCTAAGCCTTACCTGTAAGTTTGCAAAGTATCTCGGCCACAGAGGGAACTAAAACTAACCTGCTCAAGACAAGTGAATCCATTACAAACAGTGCAGATAGATAAAATATTCCCGGTATCTGTTTCAAAGACCTGTTTTACCATCTGAATCAACATTGTCCTGTTTGTGTGTCTTTCTCACCATCCTAAACTGCAACTGCTTCAAACCATAGCAGCAGCGGACCCAAGACATGCCAAGCTCTCTCAACTCCTAAAGCTAAGGAGAGTTAAAGAACAAGACATCTCATAGGTCTTTCTCAACATCTCATACAACCTACCCTTTGGCAAGCAACTGTTCTGACATCTGCTGCTGTTAAACTGTCTCTCCTTTCCTTGTCCTCTGAGTTTGTAAACTATGCTTATAAGGAGCTTGTAGAACTTAAGTAAAACTAATAGAAGAGTATCATAACCTCAACAGTATGGTGCCATATGGGGCACCACACAGAGCTAAAGGTAAGCAAAGCTGGAGGAGAAAATGCTGTGCAAGTTGCTCTCACCTTTTGTATCAAGGTAAACACACACTTGTGGTGAGCAATCAAATTTTTTAACTCCCAGAAGTACAGCAGAACATCACAACTCATCTCTTCTCCTTCTCAACAGATAAAGCATTCTTTTGCCTCTAATTAAAAAGATTAATAAAGTAAGAGAACACATCAGGTTTGCATCAATCATTGCCCATGTGGTTCTTATTACTGTAATTAAAAGTTATCTCCTCAAAATTGTTGGATGAAAGTGCCATGATCTGCAATTGAAAACACATTGAAGGGAGTTATCCAACTTATTTGACTGTTTTAAGACAGTCAAATCTAGGAACACTGTGGAGGTAATATATTCAAAAGAGTCCTCAAAGGCAATCTGTCAGTAAAAGTTTCCCATGAACCCTCTATTCAAGCATGTGAATATTGCTAAGGCTTTTCTTTAAAAAACAAGCAAAAAAAAAAAAAAGGGAAGAGAAAAAAAAGACTGTTAATAGTAAGAGTGAATATTTTTTTTTTTAAAAAGTGCTATTTCAAACTCAGCCACTGAAATTCAAGGGGTTTAGGTCCTGTATATATTAGGAGTCCTAGGATTGAATCTTTTAATGTGTTTGGATTTTCACATTGAATGAGCCCAATTTCAAATAATCCTGAACAAACATGGTTCTTTTGCTGACATATCGTCCCATATTTCACAGAAAGTATTGTTCAATTTTGATTTCCAAGCTTTCACAATATATGGGATTTTGGAAATGGGTGATCTAAATTGAGAATTTTTGCATATGCAGGACTGTAGATTTACAAATCTGTGAAATAGAGATGCACAGCAAATAGAATTTATAATTTAATTGCAGTCCCTTTCTTTCAGACATTATTGTACAATAGTTTTAACAGCAGCTAATTACATCAAAGCTAGCAGCATGCTTAAACCCAACCCTTTTTGAGGCTTTCTTTGTGTAAAGTAACTGTTAAAAGTTTTTTCCCCACTCTCTTCCTCCTCTTTCTCTGCACTGAAGGCATGTCTTACATTTTGGCATATCTTACATTTTGGCATAGTATACAGTGACTTCATGGGGTTCTGTTCAAAACTATTCAGGGTGTAAAACCACTCGCTAGCTTTTAAGAAAGGTTTTCTGGATGCTATTAAAAAAAGAGGATTTTAATGGGCAGAAAGGTATCGCCTGTAACATAAAGGAAAAACCTTTTATTTAGCACATCACAAGAAAACACCAAAGGATGTTAAAGAAGGATGTGTTTGGATTTTATTGTGAAAGAGAAAAGAACATTTTCCTGCCATCTTTATTTACATTTGAACTCTGCTACCAGTTTCCTTCTATAGCTTCTGAAAACCAGTGGTCTCTTGCATCTTCTTTCCGGTTACCAACAGACAGTTTGATCCCTGGGCAGTGGATTTACATGACAGTGCATTTACATGACAAGAGACAAAAGTCTCCAAAGGCTATTTAGAAAACTAAAAGAGACCCTGTAACTTGTCCTGCAATCCTCAGCTATAGAAACCAACTTTTTTTCATTTTATTTTTTGCTCAGATGGAATTACCCAACTCTCAGGAAAAAAACAAGGAAAATGAAACAAGAGAAGTGCAGAATTCTTAAACAAGACTGTGGGAGGAAATTGGCATAACATATTCATCGTGGCCCTCTAAAATTTCCTACAGAAAAATTACCCTGTATCAAAGAAAATGTGGAGGAAAGAGAAACAGTGATGCCAAATATGACAAAAAGCTTGTTTATGTTTAATACGTAGGAGAAATTGTTCAAGGACAGTTAAATGTGACCCATTTAATATACCAAGGTCTCCAATACCTATGGTACTCTGCTGAGTAAGTGCTGATCATGCAAATTAAGGCTGCCTGGGGATACACAGTGCTTTTCTGTTGCAGTTTGAATTTTCCAAGTTCTCAAAAAACTTTTAGAGATGCAGATACATGTTACAGGGTCACTAGGGCTACTTCCATTCCTTCAGTTGTTGGCTCATTTTGAAAATTCATCTGTCTGACATTCTTGAGTCTTCTGACACACACATCCATATTCAGGAATGTAAAAATCTAATTATTGCTACTAGCTGTGTAATTTAAGGTACAGGTGGGCAAGTCAATTTGAAAAGGTGTCCCAAGACTAATATTTGAGCTTCGGCAGGAGATAAAAATAAAAAACTAGTGGTCATTGTGACTCTAATTAACTCAAAAGTTCAGTAGATTCTAGGAGTCGTCAAAGGTAATGTAGATTATGCCCTCAGTATACACTGCATTCAAGATCTGATACCTTCTGGACTCCCTTACATTTATTGGCCTAGATTCTTACCCAGTTTGTAATATGCTTACAAATCCTACTAGCTATAATTTGGGTTCATTATGTCTGAGAAAATGCAAGGAAATCCAAATTACACATCACCTCTGAAACTGGCATCAAACACCCAATCAAAACTTTACAAGTTACATGAAGATTAGTGTATGAAACTGTGCTGGTTTTGGCTGGGATAGAGTTAATTAGGCTTAGGGCTAAGAAAAAATATACAAGAAGTTAGGAACAGCAAGGCTGGTTTAATAAGGGTACAATGTACCCACTGTCTGAATACAAAAGGGCAGGCAATCCGTTTTTATAATTTTACTATAATTATATAGATTCTAGCCTATAGGGAAATTTATGCTCTAAAAGAAGTTGCCCTAACCCCCATTCCCCAAACATTTCTCTAAAAGATTAAACTGTGCCTTTTCCTATGGCTATTTTTAGTAATGGCATCAGTAATTAAACATTCTATGGTCTTGGGCCCCAAAGAAAACATCACTCTGGCTTCTGGATGCATTCCATGCTATCTTGAAACAATCTTAAAAAACATATGCAGCCAGTGTTGCGATTCCCACCGGATCTGCAGGGACCCATTAGGATCACCAGGGGAAGCGCGTGGTTGTGACAATGCAAGCAATTTAGCATTACTCACTGGAGCTGAGGCATGACACAGTGTGAAGCTGCTATTGTTCTCCTTGGTTTCTCTCAAGACACTCAAGTTCAAATCTACTCGCAGCTTAAGTTGTAGCTGAAATCTGAACCAGAGCCTGCAGCCTCTCAAGGGACTGTCCCATGCGCCTGATAACAACCTGCTCCCAGGAGGTGCTTTGAATCCCTGTTCTTGCAGATTCTCCATGGAAAGAGGACTAATTAATGATACAGCCCCATGTACCTGTTCTCCATTTTGCAGGTCTGCAGTGTCAACCAGGTCACAGGAATTATTTGGGTTAAAAAGAGAAGCCATCTCACTCCAACCCCAGTAAAAGCAGTCTGCTTTAACTGAGATCATTTCAGTGCCTAGAGGTTCATGGCAATGCCATCTCCCAGCGAGCAGTAATGGCAGGGGCACACACAGAGACTGCAGCCAGCGTTTCACCACTGCAGGACAAGTGGCCTCAGAGCCACAGGACTTGTGCAGCAGGACACACACAGACCAGTGACCTGTACTCAGCGCCTTCCCCTCTCAGCTGCGAACTCTAAACACAGGACCTTTATTTGTTCCTCTTCATCAACCTACTCTTTAACTCCACTTCTTTCCTTTACCAGCACCTGACATCAAACAGTTAATTCTGCACAGAGAAAATGAAATGGTTTCAGTACTTTCATTTAAGTGAGGTGGTTTTTTAAGTGAATCCAATCTGAACCAGATTTTCTTTTCTTTTGTCAGTTTGTCTGCTGTGCTGCAAAATCAATTATCTACAGAATCCTAGTTTACATTAAGAATTAGTGGGGTAACAACTGTGGTCACTCTTGCTATGCAGTCCACACCTTAATAAGAAGTTCTTTTGATATTTTAATGATTTCTCTTCTTTCCCTTCATTCTCTACTAAGGACAAGTTCAAAAATTTGACACTTAATGAAGAAAAATATACACTGCATCCACTAGCTACACTCAGTAAGCAAACAGATGTAGATGAATTGTTTAGCTCCCTATCCAGAAAGCCATTAGGTATCTTAAAGGTATTGTTGAAACTTAGCTAATATTTTTTAGAGACGTGTCTCACATCCAGAACCATTAGTGCATTTTATTTGACATATGTCAAACAAAAGAGTAACAGGGGAAAGAAATTGGGGAGGGTTTCCCCCCAAGGATGATCACAAAATATTAAAACAAAGATTACTAGAAGCCATTTGATTACAAATCTCTTTTGAACCGTTTGTGCAACTGAAAAAACAGATTCTCCTATATTATCGCTTTGTTTAGTAAAATACAGGCTGCCGTATACTAATGGAAAAGCACATGGATGCCTGCTTCTATACCTCACTTAGTATGATTTTCTTCCCCTCGCAGAAACAGATCTACTTATAAGGTAATTGTTGCAAAACACTTTCCAATGACTGTCTGTCAGGAAAACCACCTCAACTCTTCATGCCAAATCACTGCCACGGTCAAGGAGTGCAGTGGAGTTCAGTCTAGACACTGGAATGGCTAGCACTATGAGACATAACGCTTTCTTGCAAAAATGTCATTTCATTAGTTACCAAGTGAAAAAGGAATGTGGGTGCTTGAGGACACTTACTGTATACTAATTTGGGGTGTGTGTGTATACATATCTAGCACTTACGTGTGAGTACACACGTGCACTGACAGAGAAGGATACTCTGCTACAAAAGGCACTGAGATAGTCCCTGCTAGTGATATTCCCTTTATGTTTGTGTACTTGTAAAAATGGTCCAAGACACAAATAGTTCAGAGTGACAAACGAAAAAGCAAAAAAAAAAAAGATCAAACACGCTAAGAGACAGTACACTTATACCCCCACTTATTAGTATTAACAGTTATGGTGCGAGAACGACAGAAGGTTGACCTTGGTTAGTTAGGGTTTTTAAGCCACAGAGACAAAGTGGGTTTCCTATAGACACTATAAAAAACTGCACTGCGGAAGCATTTATGGGGTACAACTTTCAAAGTGCACAGTGAGGTTTTATAGCTATCTCAGACTTCGTGGGCTAAATCCTGAGCTAGCGAAATCACACAGTTCCACTTACTCTAGTAGCACTACACCAATTTACATCACCCGAGGATCTAGCCCAGGAAGTGTAATGGGACTCCTGTGGCCTCAGCTTTCACAGAACAATCTGATACTATATAACATAATCTGACAAAACCGAGAAATTCGAAATTAAGACTTCTGCTCTCTCTGTATTTCACGCAGTTGTGTTTAAGTGCATTGCTGCAGAGGCCTTGATATTACGCAGTCAGTGCACTGAAATAGAGCCACAAGAATTTTGTCCTCACTCAGAAAAAGATCCTATTGATTGCAATGGGACTCATATTAATTTCAGTGAGATCTTATTTAAGCAAAAAGTGGGTTTGGGGCTAGGCCGAGTGACCACTGTGATATTAAAATGTGAAAGACTTTTTCATAGTCCGATTCCAGATGATACCTTCCTGTGTGCTGTGGCCCTAGTGTGGGTGACACACTTTGTTTAATTGTGGTCCCAAATGGCAACATTTAGATCTGGATACCAGTTTCCTCTTACACTGTAAAAGATGTCCCTGAATTTCAGAACCAGAACGTTATTCTTGGCTGACCAAGATCAAATAGAGGGATACTCTAAAAATAGAAGTAATTTTGAAAGAATCTAAATATTCAAGCACATTTTCTCAGCTAGCACAAAACCAACATTGCTGCATTTACTTCAGTGGGCCTAAAAAACTCACCGGAGCTGAAGGACTGACCCTTAAATATCTACAATCTCTGCTAAATGACTTGGTGTCAGTGACATGAAGTACTAGGCTCTGGCTGAAATTTCATGAAAGACGGATTAAAGGCCGTCACTGGACAGAGACCATAGAGCAAAAACATATTTCAGAAAAGAAAATTCCATGTTTCAAGTTAGAGTTCTCTTCACAATGAAAGGTGACCTTTGATATCATTCTTGCCTTCCTCTTTGTATTTAAACTCTTTTTGCTTTCGGCACAACTCAAACACAGATGAGCACTGTCTTCACCCTTTCTTTAGTATCCCTATTTCAATATTCCAGACTCAACCATCATTTACCCCAGCAGTCCCCTACTGTGCATCTGTCCCTCAAATCTTAAGTACCTGTCCTCCCAATCTGTTCTGAGGCCAAGTCCAAATGAGTTTTGTGCATGTAAATTCTATTATCTACATGCATAAATGACAGAATCTACTGCCTATGCATGCAAATGTTAGCTATCTAGACCAACCAGTGTGCCACTGTGTATTAAGGGGCAAAGGTTTCTCGTACACAAAGAGAAGTCTATTAAGTCTACCTTTGAAACTGTGGCCCTAAATTATGTGCAAGAAAAAGAAGCACCCCTGCCTGTAAAGAGTAGGTATTTCCGAAAAGTATAATTTTCATGTAGCTTAAATCTCTGGATAACCTTCAGAGGGTGAGTTACCCTTGCTTACAGCTCTTCAGGATTCACCTGGCCTTTGGTAATGCTAGAGCATATGTGCAATCTGTCCAGTTAAAGTGTTCAGAGAAAGAAACATCATCCCACTAATATAGATTATCTGCAGCATCTGAAATATTTCAGGTCATAAAAACATACACGGAAGTTTAACAATTTATTCACCAGAAAGACACCGTAACAGATAAGAGGTAACTTGAAAAGCCAAATGACATTTCTGTTTTGAGGTTGCTTTTACTTTTGGCTAAGGCATGTTTTCTTTTAAATACTGCAAATGTCAACACTTTTATTTTATTCACCCCCAAATGGGTAAAATTAGATGATAGTCCCCTTTTTTTCATCTTTTTTAAAGCCAGGAACATTTATTCCAGGACTGAGAACTTCTAACACACTGAGTTTCAGCCTGAGGCCAACTTACCAACTATTACCATCCCCTCCTGAAGAAGTCTGAAAATAGAATAACTTATTTACCCTTCATTAAGGAAGCATTTGGTTCATCCTCTACATTTTCTGTATCTGTATACAAAGTCAGGGTTCAGGCTATATCAACTCAGTTCTGTTGCTTAGCTGGACTAAGAACTGAATTCAGTTCAGTGGATATGTATCTTATCCACACATTTATATACACCATTATATAGACTCCAGTTATCACTCAGTGTATGAATCAATCCCTTAGCAGTTTATGATTTATGCAGCCTGCTAGAAGAGAAGTAGGCCATGCCAGCCTTGAAAGCACTTTAGCTTAGTTGTTTTTACTCATGAAGGACATGTTGTCCTGTAATTATTCTGTCATTTCTTAAAAGGTGAAATCCTGAACAGGTTCATGCTTTATGTGCTGCTATGTGTATGTGTGAGTTTATGTCTGAGCACGTCTCACCAAGTAGGAATCATCATTCCAAATTACTTTACAAGGAGCTATATAGAACTGGACAGTTTAAAATGTGTTAAATATCCTCAGAGTTTACATGGATGTTTTCAGGGGGAGCAGGGATGGAGCAGGATAAGGAGGAGTCAAGGAAATCATTAATATGTTCCAATTACGGCCCTGATTCACAAAATACACAACTGCATAAAAGCGTCACTTTCTGTTTTGATCCTATCGGTAATGTAACATTGTGTTGTGTTTTCTCATATCATTTAATAGGGACAGTATCAGCAAAATGTGCAACTTTAAACAACTATGCAAATTTTAAAAGTAATGTGTTCAGAGAAAACTGAAGGGAGATTCTGACATGAATCAGAGACTGCAGACTCTGCTTGCAAGAGTTCTGTAATATATGGGCTAACCTTAGCATTAGCGGCTGAAAGGCAAAGTTTCTCTGCTGCCTCAAATTAACTGCAGTTTTAGCTTATTTGAAAAAAACCCAAGAATATTAAATTCCTTTTTCTACACAAAAATCTGCCATTCAGCTTAAGGGAATAGCACTTAAGACATATAAAACCTCCCCTTTCTTAGATATGTCAGAATATTTGGAGAATTTTAATAAACTTCTAGAATGATCTATAAATCATATGAATTATGGGAGCTCTACAAATAGATTCTCCCTAACAAGTCCTGCTGTGTCTAACTAATGCTTATCTGATATACTGGCAATCTGAGGCTAATAAAGTGTGTAAACACAGAATACTGAACTGTTTTCAACAAAAAAAAGGTCAGCCCAAACCCCAGATGAAAACAGGGGGAATCTGGATCCTTCTGAAACTTTTAAAGAGTCAAAGGAAGTTCTGGCTAGTTGGGGTTTCTTTTAACTGAAGATGGGAGGGAAAGCAAGTCGGGGTTCAGGATCGTCCAGGCTTCAGATTCAAATTTTAGATCTCTGTTTGGAAACTACTTGTGTGATACTCGGTCCTTGCTGTGAACCAAGGAAAGAAGCATAAACCAGCCAAAGAAAAGCCATGTTCAGCATGACCATGAAAAGGAAATGCCATATCTCTCATGAGAAAGAATGATCTGGAAAGACATCTACCCTGCTCTCCCAACTACTGGGGTTCAGGCAATATCCAAACGCTTAAGATTATTATCTGAACTGCTCTCTGAACCTCTGTTTCCCCACTGTTGGCTGTAATACATGAGGGCAGTTTACAAGAGAGCGTTAGTTATTCACTTTGCTTTTCCCAGCTTTAGTTGGTTTAAGTAAGACCCTTAATGTCACTTAAACATAGTGTTTTTGTGTTATATTTTAATTTTGAAAGGATTATCAAGAAAATCTACCCTTTCCGTTAACTTTCTTTGAAAAATGATTAAGAGTTTTAGAAAGGATCTCCAAATAACCTCACCCTGCCTGATAAGTTATCCAGAACGAAACATGTAATACAGATGAAATTTTGAAAAAATGCAGAGGCAAAATATAAAGTTCTCAATCTGAAACTACAAATACCAGTGTGTTATGTGGGAATGCAGCGCAACATGGTTAAACACTGTAAATTATACTGAAATTTTCTTTGTGTTGGTATTTGGCTCTGTATAGCCTTATTGATAAAAACAGCAATTTATTTTTCTTTTTATGGGGCTAACAATTACATACCACTCAAAAGAATTTGACTGCTATTAGCTGACTACAGCACTTGCGAGGAAAAAATCCTGTTGTCTTACACAAACGTTACCAGTGAGTAATAATCCACCTAAGAAAGACTTTGGAGAACTGTTAATAAAACGAGTCTTCTTTAGCTACTCCTTCCTAAAATACCACATTAGTAATCTTGGGCTGCAACTAATTTTCCTGATATTACATGTAGAAGTCACTGTGAAAACTAGGCAGAGATGGGATGTAACGAATTCATCACTCATAAATATGGTTCCTCAAACATAAAAATCTGGCAAAGCTCAAAGAGCAGAGCAGGAGTTAAGACAGCTTTCATATGCTGCTGCCTTTAGTGCTCTTAATGTACATTGGAAAATTATGTACCTCATTTCTTCCAAATAGAGTAGGAAATTTTGTTTTAAATCTATTTGTGGAGTATGCTGCTATATATCTCTTTTAATTTAGTACAGGATTTTCTGGTCTAAAGCAAGCGGTTCTCAATTAAATAAGCAAGCATACCTATTGCACAAAGCAACCGCCCGCATTCCAGTGAAGCCCCTTTGAAAGCTATGTCAAATCTCTGCTGTCTCAGGGAGGAAAGCACCTCATTCCCTTTGCATTAGTCACCCTGCTAGAGATTAATCCTAATGAGGTTTTTTCTACAGGCTTGGCTGGCACACCCAGGATTTGCATTACATACCTGTGATTTCTCAATATTTAGCCCCAAATGCATGCGTTCAAATGCAGATAGATATCAACTTTCCAGAAACCATTAACTACACCATTACTGTAACAGCTTATCAAGCCTAGAGTGAGGCCAGCCACAGGGTGCTTCTTCAGCTTTGGTAAGAAGCCATCACACAACGAAGCACTGTAAAATCAACACGGGCCAACACTCATACGAACGCTGGTGTAAATGACACATCTCAGAAAAGGTCCTGTATTAAAGAGCAACACTGCTCTCTCTTTCTTTATTTCATTATCCTCATAATCTCCCTCATTATCTCCCTATTTCACTGATTTTTGGCAAACAGTGGGCATCTATTTGATGTGACTAGATTGTTTGCAGACCCTGCAACAGAGTTTCAAGCTTCCTCCCAGCTGTATCCTGCCCTCATTAGGCAAACAACCATCCATTGGCCTTTTCCACCCACCAACATGAGAAAAGACTAACAAAATTTCAGTTCGCATAGAAACCAGGAGTCCTACGTCTTTGATCACTCTGAAGTTATTTTACCCTACAAATACCACGCTTGAGCAGTTTTTATTGCGGGAACAATACTAAACTGTAATCAGTATCTACAATACCATCAAACCATCACAAAAAAGATCCATCATTCAAAAAAATGCTTGCATGCAACTTGGCTCAGTCCTTTTGAAAATAAAATAGCTACTATTACATGCATGGTGTAAATCAAGAAGCTTGGCCTCTTCTAGACCAAAGGGCCGGAAAATAATTTTCAGATCTGAAGAATTTTAAAAGAAGACAGAACCGAGCTCTTTCCCAGTTAAATGAGGGCACTGCTAGTTTGGTTACTGCAGCCAATCTAAATAGCTGCAGCACCCCGTGCAGCGAAGCTGTGTCTTTAAGGTAGCCAAGGCCCAAACTGCTTACAGTTTCAGAATTAAAAAAAACACGACCCGAGCTTTCCTCAGAAGCAAGCCAGAAGTCAGCACAGCTCACAGTCTAATATACTCCATGAGGGACACAGTGTGAAACCAGACAGCTTTACTGAGTTCATAGTCCCAAGCACTCTCCAGCTATAGTCTGGCAATGGCAGCATAAGAACACAATATACAGCTCAGTTTCTATGAGCAATAAATAAAGTAGCACAGTTGTGGTTCATCATGACAGACCACAGTCACAATGATCATTCACTGTCACTCTCTAAAGGACTGGTCCAGCAGCCTATATTTAGATTTCTACCTCCCTTAAGTGTTTCTAAGGTACGTACCATCCTAGTAGCTAAGGGATAGGTAAGTGAAGTACTACAAGTTTTACATTGGTACACCTAACTTTTGGACATCCAGCCATTGAAGCAGTGCACAAGATTTGTGTTAATGCCTAAGTTTCCTAAGCAAAGAATGACAACTCGAGGTAGTGCTGGCAGTAAGAGCTGGGCACAGCTCTCAGAAAGCACCACCAGAACTAGCCAAGAAGATGCATGAACATCTAAATCTAAATTTCTACCTCCCTGAATGTGAGATGCTTGGCCATCTGAATAAACGAAGAAAAAAGTGTGTCTAGCTATTCTGGAGTTACACCACAGAATCATCCACACTGCAGTCTTTCAATGAAAACAGCAGGCCTGCTCTTTTTTTTAAATGGAGTTTTACGGTAGCACCCTTTCTTTTTAAAACTAACACGACAGTGGTTTGAGCACTGGCAAGAAAGTGGAAGGCTGGGTTTGAGATATTCCTGCAAGTGCCCAAATGAATATCTCCTGCACGTGTTTTCTAACCACCAAGCCATCAGGCAGCCAGCACAGGGGACATTCAACTCCTCTCCTGACAGTCCAACCTCACCAGCAGCTCTGTGAGATTCATGAACATTGTGAGTAGTGCTCAGGGCCTGGAGACCTCAATCAGGGCAGAAATCTGTAGAAAAATGAAGCCTAAAATCCTTAGACTTTTCCAGTCTCTGGGCACTCTCTGGAAACTGAAATGAGCTGGTTTGTTGCTGGGTACCTACGATGCTCTTTTCACAGAGGAGAGCTAAACCAATTCTGCCAGCTCCATGAAGCAGGAATCCCCTTTCTCCTGCTTCCCGCGGGCAGGCTCTGACAGAGACATTGCCAGCTGTCTCTGTTCATGCAGGCCTCACTGTGAAAAAGCCAAACAACACCACGACTTTCATGCTGCACCATTTAGCTTTGGCTGAAACTGTAATCGTGTGTCTGTGGTTTTCCTGTTTGGGTGCCTAATTTAACTGGCTGAGCCCACTCCTTCAAGTGTGGAAGGGACTCTGAGGGTATAAGGAATTAGCATGTTTCTGCCAGAGACATTCCACCAGGATCCCATGTTTGTTTAACATGTACAAACAGCTAAAATAAAATATTTGTTGGCCTCAGTAATAAACAGAATATAAAATAGTGTGAAATTAAGCAAGACCAGCTGGGCTCCAGGAAAACTGAAAGGAACAGTTAACTTCTACTAACAACGATCTGGAATGCAGACGCACTACGATGGACTGCTATTGATGTGTGTTTTTGATGCACTTTATATACAAAGTGCTGATTAGATCTAGCTACCAAAATTATGCCCTTTCATATCCATATGTCAGTAATAAACAAAATTTAGAGGAACAAATCTTAGGATGCTTTCTACTGTTTTAAATCAACTGCTTTGCAAGCCAAGTTTGCAGTGTTGCATCATATGCTGTAGAAGTGTGAAGTTATCACAGCAGTGATAAGTGATTCCGTTCTTCCAGAGGCAAGAAAAAAGGGGAAGAAACAAAAAAAAAAACCCACCCAAAATTAAGAATTTTTCTGCTCTAAGGCAGGATTTGTCCAGCCCTCAGGGACCTGTGAGAATTTCAGGATATGCATCTGTAGATCTGTGTAGGAGCATTTGGCCCTCCATATATATATATATTTATATGTACTGAAACCACAGAGCAAGCAACTGCTTAAAAAGAGTTTTTTGGGGAACTTGGAAAAGTTGTTCCCTACTAACATGGGACAGGATGGAGGTTCTCTCTCTGCCAGAATTTTTTCTCCTCCATTTGGGAAGCAGAGTCAGGGACTCTGTGATATAGAGGATACTATTTTATTTCATAGCATTAATGCAATTTTGAACAATGAATACAAACGGAAATGTAACTTAAGTTGTAATTCCTGTGAAGGATGCTCTGTTATACTGCCCAGACCACCTTTGTGTCTCTCTGGCTACTCACTGTGCTCCAAACCTTTCCCACTTACTTTCCCTATTATACATGTGGCATTGTGGCTAACTGCCCTTCCAGCAGACTTCTCCTGGCAGCTGGACATTTTGGATCTTATGCTTCTGAGACCTCTTTTGAGAAAAAGAGGCTGAATGAGGAAATAAAGTCCAGCCCTCAGAAAAGCTGCATAGGAAATAAATGTTAGTCAGGGCTAAATCACTGATGAAATAAAAAGTCTGGAGGAACACATTTAGAAGTCTGTCAGACGAATTACTACTTTTATCTCATTTCATTGGCAGCTGGGCTGTTTTGATCTTTTGCTTTCTATTAAAGAGAATATACTGGGAGTAGTAAACACTCATCTACTTCTTCCTCCCCAGTGTGAACTCATTGTTGAATTGCCAAACGGACAGAATGGATTTTCTATCAGTCACAGTGCGGGTACCTACTTCTTGACACCTAAGGGCAAGTTTCCTCAAATCATCCCATAATGAAGCCCAAGCCCCAAGACGCAGCTTCCTGTGGAAGATCATGTCTGTATAGTCCAATGCCACTACACCTCCGAAGGCACAGGGACATCAGGTAGGTCACAGACAACAGCAGCTTTAATTTTAGTCTGGTGATCATTTAAAAACACCACTTCGATTCATTGCTTATTGTCCCACAGCTCTTCTGTCATAAAACAAAAGATCAAAGTGGCTCACTTGTCAGGTAAGTCAACTTGAGAGGGAAGCAACTGACTCAGAATTAAAAGGAAAAGAGTAAAGAATTTCACAGCAGCACCTGCCACAATGGCAGAAGAACCCACCATAGCATCACCAGTCAAAAATATCTGAACCATTAGTTAAAATCTGGATGAGAAATGACTGTCACTTGAATGTCTCTTCCCACCCTCTACTATTTTCTTCATCTAGAAACAGTTTGAGTAAAAGCAAGACAAACTGCTTTTTGGTCTCACATAAAATTTACAAATACTCATTCTCATCCCAGGAAAACAATTTTGGGACTGTATGGCCAGCTTGAAACCTGCTTCTTCTGTGGATGCAGCCCCAGACTGCAGCCTCCAGACTTGTGCTTAATGAACACACGGAGGCACGCTCTAGCGGCCAATAATGTACACCCTATCGGGTCTTATTGCTTAAAGAGCAGGTAATGCTCCGGAATACAAAGCTGCATATATTGCCATTGTAAAGGTTTGAATATGATCTAGTAATAGAGATTGGTCACACAGTTATGGTAGAGTGGATAAATCACTACATAAATCATTCATTTATATGGTACAATACAGTTACTGTAATAATACTGTACATATGGCGAGGGGCCCAACTGGGGAAAAATATTCTTCAGCACCCTGCACAGTCATTCAAGAGCTCTGTTTTAACCACTTCTATCAATTATTAAAACTGCACAGTGCATAAGTACATCAGCTTTCCACCTTCGGGAACCTGCTTCCAACACCTTCTTTTTACCCTGCTGCCCGGAACTTACACTTTCAGCATTAGTCAGCATCATCCAGCAGGAGCTTTTAGGAAGTCTGCTTTTAAAAGGGCTCCAGAATCAAGGCTGGTGATTCAGATGCTTCATCCAGAGGCTGGAAAGATGACTAAGGTAAGAAAGACAAGAGCTGACTGTGAAGAAATGCGAAAGGATTTTATGAGAAGAATTGCTGGGTGACAAAACGATCAATAAAATTTAATGTAAGTAAATGCAAAGTGACACACATCAGAATCAACAATTCTGACTTTACGTATAAGAAGATGGGCTCCGAGCTCATTATTACATCAAGAAGAAGATCTGGATAGCATAGGATAGGTAATGTAATAGCCAGACAAGTAAAACAGATAGTATAACGGATAATGAAAATCTTGGCTCAAAGAACAGAGTTGTCAGAAACAAACAGCAAATTAAATGTTAGGAACCACTGTGAAAGAAATAGCATGATTGTATCAGTGCATAAATCCACAGAGCCCTTGTATCTGGTTCTGATCCCACTTCTAAAATGGATATAATGGAAACAGAAAAGGCTTGGAGAAGAGTGGCAAGGATAATAAAAGCTGCAGAATGACTGTGGGACAGGAAACAACCAAATGTACTGGGAACCTCCAGTATGGAAGACATGCCACAGGGAGGATGTGACAGGGACCTATTAAATTGTAAGTGGTGTGGCAAGGGTAAATGGGGATCCATTCACTGCTTCTTCCAATCTGAGAGCTCAGAAGCAGCAAACAGCACAAGCAGATACCACACTCAACACAATGTATGGTCAAGCTGTGGAACACCTTGAAGAAGGATGTCACTGTGCATGCAGAAGTTTGCACAAGTTCAGTAAGTGACTGGATTCTTGGAGAATAAACTTATGAAGGTCTATCAAGTAGAAAGGCCCCTCTTCATGCTCAGCAAGGCCAGGAAAGCCTGTTTGTGTTTGGAAGAGTATCTCAGAGGGAAATATCTACATTCTTCAACTTTTGACCACAGAAGGGACAAGGATATGGGGCTAGATGAGGTTTTGGGTCTAATATGGCCCATCTTATGCCCCTCCACAATCATTTGCCTTTCATAGTGGAGCAAGTACAGTGTGTTCAACAGATGCTCCTCCACGCACAGCTCTGCTAGCTGAAAAGGCTACTATCATCAGCAACTTGTCATTGCCTCATTCCTGGGGGCTATCTCAAATCTGTTAGCTAGGACTGCTTGTCTATGCCCTCACCTGTTTTAGTGAAAATGAACCCTACTTACAATGACAGCATTATTTAAATCAATTAAGATAGTGCAGTTCACTTTTTCAGGAATCCAGGTTAAGGGTTTTCATCTGAGCAGCTCAGTTGCCATACTGGAGTAGGAAAGCAAGAAGCATCGGGAAAGGCAGGCCAGCCTACAGGGCTTGCTTTCTTTTCCACGCTCCCTCTTCCAGAAATGAGGAGTATCAAACAGCTCTGGCTCAGGAACTCACTGTTTGTGAATAAAGGTGGTTAATGATTTTTCAAATTGTTCTTTTTTTGTTCCTGTTGGGTTTCATTTTCACTGTTTCTTTGTCAGACCCTTTTTCTCCGCAGGAGGTTCAGCTTTGCAAAAAACCTAAACAAAATCCTCACATTTAACGTGAGATATCTGTCAATCAGTGGCTCATTTAAATACTATACTGAAAACATTATCCAAAGGGTTATAAAAAATGGTTATGTCTTAAAAGAAAAGAGTGAACTCTTTCCAAAAATATTTTAAATATCTCAAATTTATCTCAAGGTGTACACTGTTTTTCAAAAAGAGAAGCTTTTCTATATGCTTCAAAATGAAAAATTTAAAGTTAAGAATTTTCATTGAAATGATACTCATTTTCAGCCAACTCAATGCAAGGAAGGAGATACCTTGAACTGACTGCAAAATCGTTGTATTTTTTCTCTTTATAAGATGTGAATACTAATATGAATACAATATTAGAAGTAGATTACGATACTTCCCACATTTATTTTAACATTATTTATTTGTAATCATTATAAATGTAGGCAAGATTTTTTTCAGAAACTTCCCTTGGTAGTTTTGTGTTTAACTATCTGCGTTAAATTGCAACAAACCTCTCCCAGACCAACCAGAAAAACATGTCTCTCATCCAGAGTTCAGCAAAGAAACCAGCACCTTAGGGACTCTGTCTGCCTCTATGGAAGGAAGCAGCACGGCACTCAACAAACATCCTTGGGGAAAAAGTTAAAAAAGAAAACTATGGGATTTCCTTTACACCCTACTGTGTAAATCCAACTAGCATCAATAAGAACCTAAGAATGAAGACCAGGGCTGTGTGCTATTGATCAAAACTGAAAACGTATCCCAGTTCATGATACATTTTCATTGTTCCTGTTTTCAGAGTAGATAATATGTTTTCATAAGCAGGCAGATTGTTAAACCCCAAACTTCCTGGGACTTTATCCATGAACTTGTTTTTGAAGAGAACTGTCCACAGCCTGCAGGTGAAAAGGAGGCTCTTTACCCCACTAACTCCTCATGATTCAAGGTAAAAAGTGCTCCCCAAGAGACAAAACCACTAAAGTGTCCATTTTAATCTTGACGGAATCACTTCACAAATAAGTAAGAACAAAGCCAGCTATATGCAAATATACCATATCCCACACATCTTTGTTGCACTGAAAGACAATAGAAAGAGAAGCAGCACTTTAAAGAAATGGAAAAAAACCCTGAAAATTTTAATATTTTTCTCTGTGTTTGGTACATTTATGATAAAATTTTTCTAGGGTCTGCATCTGAAAAACCAGGAAAACCTTCCAGCAGAAAAAAACCCCTCTTTGACAGAAGTACTGTTCAGAGTGATTCATTTAAAAGTGCTGAACTCATATTCAGGTTCTGAAATCTAGGAACCACCAGCTGGGCTGGGATTCAAAATTACATGGATGGAGTGAGTCTTTGAGTTGTGATGCATTAAGCAGTGGAGGCAATTGCTTTTCTCACCTATTCCACAAGGGAAGGAGGAAGGGCAACATTTAAGAATTAAAAGAAAGACGACTTCATATTATTGGGTTACAATATATTGCACTGCTAGAGGCTGAATCAGAGTTTGCATTAAAAAGAACTTCAAAAATTTAAATAAATCTTTTACAGCGAGCCATTTCAAGATGGAGCTGGAATAAAGACAAAATAAATAAGATAAAACTGTGCATATTAAATTAGTTAAAAAAGAATCTGTTTATGTACTGGAAGTTCACTCATAATAAGAGGGGCAAGAAAAGGTCCTTGTTCCTGCCAAGTATCAGCATTACTGCCAAGGGAAGGAGAAGGGAGTCCGTGTAGCGGGTATACGAGGGAATATCTATAGATCATATATAACCATAACGGAGAAAGCCTACAACAGAAGGAATTAAATAGCCACAAACTCCTGTACACTGCTTAAGGAACAAAGGGGGTCACAGACCTCTTCTATTTTTGTTTAGGAGTGATGAAAAAAATGCTATCAGCTACCCATATCCAGCTAGGGAGATGCCTGGTGGACAGTATTCACTCTAAGTCCCATGTAGTACCACTAGTCTATGCAATATATATTAATTTAATCCACGTTGCATAATGTGCTACTTAAAGTGAGCCCAGCCAGATGAAGGGGTGGCGAAACAGGTATACTGGTTCCCAGGAGCCACAGTCAACCATATGTAGCTTACGGTCAGCGGCTGTAGTTGCAGACAGCATGCAGGAAGGCCAGTAACTTGGTGGCTGTTCTTGGGTGTAAGTGGCAGAAGAAATGTGTGCAAGTTAGCACCCCAGGAACAGAAATGGACCTCAGGATCAGGCAGACTTATCAGCAAAACAGAACAGGAGAGTGTAAAATAAAGCAGGCCTGATCTGCTTTAACTCAGCTTTCACCTTTCTAGGCACACACAAGCACAAATGGGCATCCCTCCTCCTGGAGCCACTGACAGCAGCGGACTGCACTCATTCCAGAGTAAATTACTCAACTTTCTTAGCATGATTTACACTAGTCTACCTCTTACTGTCACACACAAATTAAAGCAACTTGCATCTTCCAGGTATTTACAACCACAAAGCACTTGAGTTGGGTCAGAGAAATTTGATGAAAAGAGGAAGAGCTACAGAAAGCTCAAACAAAAGATCAAAAGGGCTCTGTCAATGTAATAAGGGTATCAGTAGACACTCTAATTTCTTTACTGTATTACTAGAAGTGGCATTGCTATCATAAACAAATTCATATTTTTAATTCAGTTTACTTAGCACTACCTATGACCTCCATTTACTTTTGCTGTTCCTCTCAGTTTGAACAATGAAAAGCAATAAAGCAAGTTTCACTTTTGCTTCCAGCCAGTTTCACTTTCAGAAAAAACTATTTATTTGTTAAGAAAAACACAGGTTGATTTCATTGGAATCAAAAGCTGCACACATTTCTCTTGGCCTCTGATTCAATAAAAGCTTTTACAGAACACTTAGGTGTAGGTTAAATTGACAGAGTTTTGATAACGAATATTCAGTTGATTTACAGAGAGGTTAATTTAGTCCAGATTGTTAGCACTCCTATTGGTTTAAATTGCAAATTACAGAATTTCACAGAATCACAGAACAGTTGAGGCTAGAAGGCACCTCTGGGACTGTCCAGTCCAAACCCCTGCTCAAAGTAGGGTCAGCAAGAACAGGTTGCTCAGGGCCATGTCCGGTCCAGTTTTGAGTATCTCCAAGGACAGAGAGTCCACCACCTTTCTGGGCAATCTGTTCTGGTGTTTGATCACCCTTACAATTAAAAACATTTTTTCTTATGTTTAAGTGGAATTTTCTGCATTTCAATTTGCACCCGTTGCCAGTTGTCCTTTGACTGGGCGCTTCTGAGAAGAGTCTGGCTCTGTATTCTTCACTACCCCCATCAGCAGTGGGCCTACATTTTCCCTGGCCTTCCTTGTGCTGCCGATGTACCTGCAGGAGCCTTTCCTGTCACCCTTTACCAGGTCCAACTCCTCAAGGCCTTTGGCTTTCCTCACTCCATCCCTGCACACTCAGACAGTGTCCCTGAAGTCCTCCTGGGTTGACCTGACCCTGTTCCACCTCCTGTATGCTTCCTTGCTTCCTTCTTATTTAACAGAAATTTAATGTAACAGAAAGCTATGCCAGCGTTCTATTTTCTAATTTTGTGTGGATATTCTTAACGCAATTGCTTTTCTAGTCCAGTTCTATGGGGGTATCACAGTCCTGTTTATATGCTTTAAAAACTGTTAAATTAAAAAAAGAAGTGGAATAACAGTCTCCACAAAGGCATGGCATTGTGGCTTGTTTTTAGAGTCCCTCCCCTAGTATCCTGCCGTACACCACTAGCTCCAAGAGCAGGAGGCAGACTAGAGTGTTGCACTTCTCATCAAGTCATGGTTTGTAAACTCTGAACAAAGACTGATCAGTGAGAAACTGCACTCTGTAACCTGTACAATCTTCATAAAATAAATTAATGAACAAATAAATAATCCCTGATGGACGAGCCAGCCAGCAAACATCCCACAAGTTCCTCCCCAGCCCTATTCCCACAGGTAGGCTGAGGAGCAGACACCTAACTGCACTCCCACAAACACTACTGCCCGAAGACCTTGGGCCCATTTCTCCTCTGCTCTCAAGCCTTTTGCAGCTGTGAAGAGCAAATGAAAATAAAAGCCAGTTCTCAGGTGGTTTAGACCCAGTGTAATACCTCCAGGGACTGGGATACCAGCACCGCTTCTGCTCCCCTCACTGCTCTCAGTAAGCCCCTTGCAGGTGCTGAAGGTCAGTAACTGCCGCCATTTTGAGAGCTGTGTAATCCTCCCCTGGTCTCCTTCCCTGACATTTACAGCATGTTTTGTATAGTTTTAGCTCAACAAAAATGTCAAGAAGCACTTTAAATCCTTTTTCCAGAGAAAGCTACACCTTCTTTGTTACCTGGAACTCACCTTTTCTCTCATAAGTTCCTCAGGTTTCTCTGTGAAACACCAGTTTCCTCCTCTTGGGACTGAGGCCTTGGGCCGCCAGTGCAGTGGTCTGGAAGGACGAGTCTGTACGCTCGTAGATGGAGCACAACTGCCTGTCTCTGCCTGTGAAATTGTCTCTAGAGGACAGCCACTGCTTAAGAAAAATGCAGCTGACACTTCACAGACTCAAAAGGACCCACTGTCACTTGGCAGAGCGCTGCCCACCACTGCCCCAAAGCCAGCGCCTGCAGCCTCCCGCCTGCACCAGCCTGTGGGTACAGGGCACCCCTGTGGGAGCGGGACCAAGCTCGACTCGAGGGCAAGAGAAGAGTAGTGGAATAAAAAGGAATCTAAGCAAAATCTCACACTCTTTTTAAATCAGCACTGCTACTCTAATGGTTTGAACACACAAGGACTGGGCACTACTGTATCAGCTTGCAGCTTTTCATCATAAAATAGGATTAGGTAACTGCAGGTTAATTTAACAGAAGGTTGGTTGGTACAGAATTTTATAAGGTTGGTTGAAACGCGTGTATCCTCTCCTTTGGTTGTTTTTTCCTAGCTCCATTCTCTTCAGCTCACCACTGCTAGTAACAGCAAGAGCAGTGATCAGACTTTGATCACTGAGGGTTGCTCTGTCTGCCATGAAAATTCTCCACAGCACTGTAATCCACTCACTCTCTGCATGGGAAACATTTAGGAGTGAAGAGACTCAGCTTTATATTGACTCCCCAGTAACTCCTCTGTCTCTGTAGCACTACAGGTACTACTAGCGTCCAGCAAAGAATAAACAACTGCAGTCAAATATTTAATAATACATCATTTTCCAAAGAGGTGGTTCATCTCACTTCACCACTGTCTGTAAGGGTTCTCTTTACCACTGCCTCAGAAGGGCAAGAGGTTTTCCCACCTTAATATTAAAAAATGAGGTAAAGGCAAATACCACAGAAACCTACTGCAGCAGATAAGATGTTCTTGGGTAAGCAATACCCTTCCTCTCAGCCTACATCAAACCTAAACTTCTCCTGGTCTCAGTGGCAGCTTTGCCTGAGTAAGGACAGCAGCACCGACTGAGCACAGGCTGCAGAGGAACGCATGACCAGCCAACATCAGTGGTGCTGCACAACTCTTGTCAAGAAAGAACTGGATCTATAGTGCTTAAAGTACTCCAAGAATGGGGACCAACAGACTCTGACATCTCAAAGCCTGGGGGGATTTTGTGGGGGAAGTTTTGAGGGGGTGACAGCATTAGTATTTTATGTCCCTTTCAAAATTTGGTGAAAGTTCTCAGCCATGCTGGCCACTGTAATGCTGGATAGCAGTTTTCTTCTCATGTCCTGCCACCATCTTTACTCAGATCAGCTTTAAATCACATATAATTTACTTCCATAAGCTTTTTAAAAAATTCAGCTTGTTTATCACTGATTATCATTTTCTATTTTGATGGCAAGACTACCTTCATTACTGTTTTTAAGAGGTGTAAAAGGGACATTTGTCTTCTGTTTCTTAGCATTCTTTCTCTGCTAAAATTGGGTCCAAATTCTGTGCTGTGCTGCTTTTGCAATAAATACAAGTAGATTCAATGGCAAGGTGAAATCTTTGCTTTTACCCTCTTAATGCAAAAAAAGGCTTGGAGTTTTGCATGGTTGTTAACTGTTCTTTGCAAATCCAGCTGATGAAATAGTACTCAAGGCAAATTAGTGAGAAAAAGCAAGTCTTGAGTAGTATAAGCCCACAGAGCTCACTTTCACCATTCAGACAGCATTTACACCACCTGAGAATTTGGGACAGCTACATGAACAGTAATTTGCTTTTATTACAAGTCCTGCTGGTTTTAGATACTCTGGAAAAAAACCACATTTCATACAAAGCTCGGTTTTGGTGTGATTCCTTCCCTTCCCAGCTCTGGAAGAGAACTGATTCTGACAAGCAGGAGGGATCTAGTCCATTAGGATCCTGTATGCGTTCCCTCTTTTACAGTTCCTAACATCATGAAGTTTGACCTAATGCCTCAAATTCACCTCAGAATGCCACAAAATCCTCATTCCTGGCTTGTACTAAATGCACGTGCTTACTTTTTTATATTCCTGTCTTTCAGGACATGGGCTGAAGTCCCTGTTTCTCAGAGAGAGTTCTTTTAGGAGGACAAATAAAGATCCACTAAACCCATGAACCAACAGCAAGTCTCACTCGATGCCTAATAGCTCTTTCACCAAGACATTTGCTAAGTTATACCTTTCTTTCAGATCTTGATTTTTTTTCTAGTAACAAATTTCAGCGAAAAAACCCACCATACACACACAGCTTGAAAAATCACAGAAATAGCGAAGTTGGTTTCTATTTCCTATTACCCTGTGTACCTTAACTCCTGATATAAATACAGGCTTAGAGTAAGCACCCTTGTGAGGTCTGTCATTAGGATGAACAGTTAGCTGAACGAATACAGGGGGTAGATTCAGGGAAGATTTAAGGATTCATAGCTACTGTCCCTTGTCTAATTATTCGACCATTTGAAAATGCCTTTTATGATTAAAGCCTTCCCCCACCCATATATATGTCCCTGAAAATTGAACTGATCTTCTTATTTTTATTGTGTTTTCTTCCAGATTTTACCACAGCAATCTGGGCACCCGCCCAAAATTTATAAATGAAAATCTCCTCATGCAGCACAGCATCAGCATCACATACCAGCAGCTAAAATATTTTCTCTTTCTCTCTGTCCTGAATCCAAACTTTGGCATACCCCATGTCACAAAGCTGCTTCTTCCAAGCTGGTGCAGCAGAGGTGGTTATGTTTGTGTAGGAAGTCAGAGCCACTTGCACCAATGAGCGCTTGCACTGCCGGCTTGGCCCCAGGAAGGGAACGTTCTCCCTTGGAAGAGGAACTGAAAGTATGCCTGGGGAAGCCTGCTTTGCCTCTGACCAAACTAGCTGTCTAAGGAAATGCCAGACCTTGCTGCACTGGGGTCAAATGTAGAATTATGTGGCAGTTTGATAAGCTACAGTACACTAATTTATTGGCTATTTTAAAAAATGTAGAGGAAATTTTATTATGGATTACTTTGCTTTCCTGAAAACTTTTTATAATTAAAAACATCTGGAAGACATTTCAATATATCATAAACAAGAGGAAATCCAAAGCACGTGACTTCTAAGAAAATGATGCAAATATCTTTCCGTGCCAAAATTTACAGTAATCTGTTTTTCTTATTCTGCTACAGGGAGGAGAGAGAATGGATGGAGGACGAGTCAACAATGAGAAAACTACTAGTATAAAGAAATATACTGTATTAGGAACCACTGTTTCATGAAAAATACTATTTAAAAAAAAAAAAACCCAAATCACTAAAATAGATCAGGCTTCCCCTCCCTACTCTCCCCCTCAACTAATTAGTTCCCAGGGAATATATCCTTCTGAAGTGGATAAATGATGACATCAATCCTGACAATATTAAGAGGCTATCAGTGAGAAAGACGGAAAGGAATAAGAGTATGTTTTGGATGATTGTAGGTAAAGGAAACTACTGGTTTAATCTGTTGAGTACTATGCTTCTTAATTAATATCACTAAACACCTACAGCCTTTATGACAGTTCTTTAAGAAATAAAGCAAAACAAAACACCAACACAGTTCAATGTATTACTAACTATCTTAGCAATCCATTATCTTATAAAATACAGTAAGATTCGTGGGCTCTAAAACCAAACACAGCCAAAAAGCTTTACGAGAAATCCCCAACACAGTTACTAAAACCCCCAACAATTAATTACTAAGTTCACAGTAAATGAAATAATGCATGAGAAGAATAGTGAAAATGTTTATAACCAAATCTACAAGTCATGAGAAACTAAAAACTGGTGTTGGGTTCACTGGAAAGACAGAAAAACAAAGTTGAACTGTCCCAGAGTTCAAGGTGGTTTATATTTAGAATTTCATTTGGCTGCATGGGCAACCATCATAGAGTTTATATTGGCCCCTAGCTGCAACTTCACCCAAAATTGCTATTTCAATCCAGAATTTTCATTCATTCCTACAGTTGGGTTTGTCTGTTGCTCTTGAGAATGAAGTTTCTGCAATGTGGAAAATACTTTTTTTCCTCTCACCTTCTAGAGCAAAATGGGAGAAGAATTGTTTTGATGCCTCCTCGTTGCAAATGAACAGGTGAGTGGCTATGACAAACCTGGGCAGAGAACAATGACCAGGCCAAAGTCAATCACAAACGGTGAGCTCGCTAGAGCTGTGCCACGTGTGACTCAGCGGCTCTCTTTCCCAGAAGAGACTGCTAGGGCATTTCAGAGTAGAATGAGATTATGCGTACCGAGACCACTGATATTTTACTGACCCATTCCTTTCTTATCAATTTTAGGGGTAATAAAATAGTTACAAAAGCTGTCATTTAAATTTTTCAGAATATTATCATGGGGTATCTGACCTAATATGTTACAACAAATTTTGCAAATCCCACCTTTCAATGTCATTGTTTCAGGCTCTTTACAGACTCAGGTAGAACTTACTGCATTGGCAACATTCATACCACATTTTAGAGTTTTCCCCCCCAGCACCAATGACTTTCTTTAAAAAACAAAGTAAACATCTTTTTGAAGAACGTGATGAGAATTTAAAAAAAACAGTGATTCCTCCAGCCCAAATAAAGCCCTAATTATGAAATTATAATATGTCAAATTTTAATATTTAGAGAGAACGCAGTGCTTGCTGGTGAACTGTAATGTATAATTTAGGGAAGAGCTGATGAACTATGTTCTCACAATTTCAAAGGCTTTTATTTTGTTGAAATAACTTTAGGTTATTTACTTTGTTGCAATGAATGTCTTTTACTAGCACTATGTGCAAAGAAGGCCCAGTTCTGACTGAGTACTCTGATTAGGACTGTAATGTTGCCAATGCATCAAAACAAAGATAAAGACTTAGTTCTTTATATTTCCTTGTATTTTTAAAAGAAAACAATTTGGAGTGAGAAAAAAAAATATTTGATGCTATTAAACAATACATGCTGTTTAATCAATTGCAGTGAAGGAATTGTGATAACGTTTTGCATTTTTTTCCCTTTAATGAGTATTTGTGGACCAGGTCTGAATTCTGGAATATGTTTAATAATTGCATTTGACAATCAGGCATTGATCCTTTTTCTGCAGATGAATAATACGTAAACTAGACCTCGCATAATATCAAGTACGTTTGCATTTTTAATGAACAATTTTGATCTTACAGGCTGCTTGCAAAGTAAAACATTTATTATTAGCAACGATGATTGTGGTTGGCCATTTAATCACCTGACACTGTATCTGTTCTCTGTTTTGGAATGAACTGATACACCCTAGGGAAGAAACCAACCTCCACCTAAACTAAAACTGTTCATGTAATTGTTGGCAAACAGTGAGTACAATGGGATATGAATTTTCTTGAACCAAGCAACAATTCTGACAAATGTTCAGAAACATTGTTTGGGCAATATTCAACCACCTCTGTTACACAGTGGTTTTAGTGTAATAGAAAAGACTCATTAACATTTTCCTGTGAGAAATCTGAGTTTGTAAGAATATTATATTTTCATGGCATTATCACAAATTGAATCCCTTTATCCAAAATAAATTAAACATTTGTTTCCTACAGTACAATACTGGAATGAAAAAACAAGTCAAATGGCTTAATCAATAACTTTTTAATTTTAGGACTTGTCAGCTTTCCCTTTCTGTTTCAGATTTTTCCCTTCTAGCATCAATGATGACAGATTGAAGGCATATGTAAATGGGTGAAATGCCTCAAATTTGCCATCCTGTTGGAAAATATAATTTCATTTGGGAAATCTCACCTCTGCAGAAAAGTGTAAAAAAGTTCCAAGGTGTAATTGCAACAGGTGAAACAATCTTCTGGCCTAAGAGCAGCTGTCAAGGACATGCCTGCACTGCCATTTTGTACATACTGGCACAGAAACCATCACTGGGGAAAGGAAGGGAGAGCTGATGCTACAGTACCAGCAAGGTCTGCCAGTTCCAACCCCCACCCCGAATTCTTCTGGCAAGCCAAGAATGGCTATGATGGGCTTTTTTACTAAAATGATTGGCTATTCACAATGACAGCCACTGCCTTTGGGCAGCACTAACATGATTCTTCCCACAGAGAGTAATACCATTTGGCGGGCACTAACAAGAGCGAGCTGCAACATTTTCTACTACTATGGCTAATTTTGGAAGAGGTCATCCCCGTCTCTGACCTCACATTGCCACACGGGTTATACTGAGGCAGCAGGCATAGCTTTTTATACGTGTTGCTATTTGCAGTGTGCACTTTTATTCTGGGGTGAGGTTGCACTACAAGAGAGAACCTGAGCATGCGCTTGCCTGAGCTGGATCTCGGTGTCCAGACAACACAGTGAATTTGATTGAGGTTTTGATCAGTATAAGTAAAATAACCAACAGGTGCATAAATGAAAAGACTCTATATAATTACAGAAAAATAGCATGGTTGCTTCTAACACTGAAATGACAGATGATCTGTAGGAAACATACTTAGAAACCGAGTGCTAAAAATAACAGTGCAATGCTGTGCAGTAAGAAGAAAATAGTTACTCTTCTCCCTTAATCAGATAAGAGCAACATACTCAGGGAGGTGGGACTGGAATCAGATTCCCCCCCTCTTGTGTGGTTTCCTGACAGATGATCAGTTAATTTTTAACTCTTCAGGAGTGCAGTCAGGTTATGATACTTTAACATCTTGTCTTCTGTTTATTTCTTTCACCATGCTTTCCATACTCCCACTGTGCTGTGTCTCATCTGCCCTCACCATACTGCCTCCTCATTTAATCACGCATCAGAACTCTCCTTCTACCCTCCCATCTCACTACACTGAGTCTAATTTTCTCATTCACAGAGGAGGCTGTCCTATCCTCCCTGCTTTAATTATGACTCTGCATTAAAAACAAAAATAAAAATAATAAAACCTCATTTTCCTGAGACACAAGTTATTGATGCTCTGGCCCTGGAGAAATATACACACTTTTATTTGAAGTCATTTTAAACATTTTGTTTCTACCAAAACCATGCATTTAAGTAAATGAGAGCTGGGAACGTACCTTCTTTTTTTGGCTGGCTGGCTGGCCCCCTTGGAGCTTTGCCTTGGGTGTGTAACTGAGAGACAGCCACTCATGCATGAAGAATAGAGGCTTAATTAATTGGATTGGAATTGTAAAATGGTGTACTTGATGTGGGTAAGGCATATTCCACACTTTTCCCCCATAAAGAATGTGACATTTTTGTGGAAGTGTTGAAGAGTGGGTCCAGGAGCCATCAGATGGATGAGACTTCATTAAATAGGTACAGCAGGGAACCCCAATCTATGGTTCCAGAACAATTCTATTTTATTTTTATGTTACATGTTATATGTAATTTATAGTACATAATAAATAGTTTGTGAGAGGTGGAGCCATGAATGGTTTGAAACAGGTTTCCATGTCCAAATGAAGCTGCCACAGAAGTAATTTTTCATTTCTGCCAAACTTAAGGTTCCCTTTTTTCTTTTCAGCCTTGAAAAATGTTGTTAAAAAAATCCCAAATTATACAGGAAAGTTTATCAGGTTTCAATAAAATAGTGACTTCATTGTTAGCAACTGCTTATTTCAACCTTTTAATGAAATGGCTCCTTTTTACATTGTAAGCATTACATACAAAATAAAAATATATGGCTTCAAAATTCTGTTTAATGATATTTATTATAAAAATAAATTAAAAGGCATTTTGGGCCCTCTCTCATTTCCTCATAAAGTGCACTTTGCCTCTTTTTAAAATATACTGGTGCTGCGGTGGGGAAATCAGTCTCAGAAATGCCTCTTGCACTCTGCTACATTTCAATATGGGGAAGAATAGGTTCTTACAGGTAACTTCATCTATGAGTAACAAGAAATCACATTGGTTTGTGGTCAGCAAGTATTTTAGAAAATAATGGTATATGATTTTTCTTTAAAAAATGTGCCCTTTGTAAGCTCCCTGATTGTTTTCTTTTGGGTTTCCAAGACCTGTATCTTTTTAAGTTTCCTGAAGAAGCACCCTATTATATGTGGCAGCCCTTAAGTTTGTTCCATCTTGCAGTATTTTAAGACTGGAATACATGTTGTTGCTCCTGGAGTATGCTATCCACAGTCAGTGAGAGTTTTTTAATGACCTTTCATTCAAGATCAAAGTGCAAACAGCGTGCTTACTGCACCTACCTCCTTATGGACAGTGGCCCTGGCAATATTATCTTTTTTCTCCTGTCATCAAAGATATTTCAGTGTGGAGATCTTTAGCGTCGATACCCTTTTTCTTTGAAGCTACTGAGCTTTACGAAGCTGTTCTTCATGTTCAGAACAGCCTGAAATAGAAATTAAAAGGACATATGATAAGCCATAAACGTTTAACAGCAGAGGAACTTTAGGTAGCACCCATCAAGGACTCCTTCATTTTCTGTCAGTGACTCAGTTTATATGCTAGTGGAACCAGAATTCCGTCATTCCTTACGAAGGTGAGGGTCAGGTTTTTATTCCTGTGTCACACCTATAGATGTCACATTAGAGTTTCTCAAACACTCTGATGTCCATACTTGAGTGCTCCCTGAAGCTAACTATTGCTAGCTGTTTTGAAGCCTCGAATGGCTACCACATAGGAATGCTAAATAAAGTTGTAATAATTACGATATGCAGTGACAATTATCACAGAATCCCAGAACGGCAAGGGTTGGGCAAGGGTTGGAAGGGCCCTCGGGAGATCATCCAGCCCAACCCCCCTGCTAAAGCAGGCTCACCCAGAGCAGGGTGCACGGGACATCATCCAGGCGGGGTTTGAATATCTCCAGAGAAGGAGACTCCACAGCCCCCCTGGGCAGCCTGCGCCAGGGCTCTGTCACTCTCAAAGTAAAGAAGTTCTTCCTCATATTCAACTGAAACCTCTTCTGCTTCAGTTTCTGTTATGGTCTGAAATACAGATTTTTTGAACCTAGTAAAAAGGAAATAAACCCTTATTTCTCCCTTCTCCCAGTTATTTGGGACCAAGTATTTTATCACCAGTCTGTAAGGGGCTGAAGGCCCAAATGCTGCGTGAGCTGAGCAACTTTGAAAATTTGACTATTATTATAGCTAACCATCCCACGTATATGTAGCCCCACCTTATATAAATTATGTAAACATCTTGGCTCTACAGGTTTGAGCTGGAAATCTGCAAGCTGTCTCATGAGACTTTCAGTTGCTGGTTGAGCTGGAAAAGTAGTGTGATGCCTAGGCTTTCTTGTGGTAGACTGGCATTTCATATTCAGGCCTGGGCAAAACCGGGATGAGCACACATCTGCAAAAATGAGAAAAAAAGAATGAAAAAGAATTTCTCTGTCAATCTTATAAACATCAAGGAAACGTTCAGGTATGAGGCACTGCAAGTGGTTTGTTCTTTCATTATCTGCCAATCCTTAAAGATCCAAGGTTTCCTCGCCTACTTCTTAGAGATGCTACGTACAAAAAAGGCTATCCATACTGCATGGGTTCTATGCATTCAGAAATAATTTGAATTTAGTAGTATGGCTTCAATAATTAGTGCAGCCAATTGATCCTCATTGACAGCAGGAGAGACAGCCTCATTTAATAATAGCCTTAAGTTAATCAGATACTGCTTTCCAACAGAAGGGACAACGTGGAGAAAATGTACAATTTATTCATTTTTATTCTAAAGCCATTTTAATTCTAAGTTTCATGGTTCCAAAAGTGGCCTACCTTTTTATGAACTGGGAACAGGCCCCATTCTCATTTCTTTTAGTAGATGAATGTGAGAGTAAGAAAAAGCAACCAAAGAAACAGTGTGTATAACAAATTAGAGTAAAAGGAGATTGATATACTTTCAAGATGGTGATATAGCAGTCCATGCTGAGTTTACAGTGCTTGTGGTTTATAGCATGTGCCATAATTACTTCAGCTTAGAGCTGAGTTGTCTTTGAAAATCCAGAAACAGTTACTGAGGCTATAAAAAGCGAGACGTTGACTTCAGTGAATTTGTTCCAAGAGGGAGAAGTTAAATTTAAAAATGAAATTTCAACTTGCATGCTGTTTTCTGAGGCAGGTCCAGGAAAAATGTTTCTTTGGTTCAGCCACCTATTTTGCTGTGTAACTGGGACTGATGTCAAAATCTGAGACTAGAAACCATGTAGAGAGAAAGTTATGTTGCACAGAATAATAAGAAGGCATTTTCTGTTGAAAAAGATTATTTATGCAATTAGTAGTTGAGTTACTGACTCTTTATATTAGGATGGTGTTCTAAGACAAAAGAGTCTGCTAAGCTCACTTGAAGTACAGATATAGAGCCGATTATGTCAGCTGCACAGAAATGATGGGTTAATCTTCAGTCAAAGGCAAGTTGGGAAAAGGGGAAGAGGGTACCCAAACATTTCCAAGCTCAACCACTTTCAGTCAGAAAAAGACAAAATAAAACAAACAGTAGAATCACAAGATTCCCAAAAAAGTTGTTTTTTTTTCTCTAGAGTGAGACAGCATTTTGAACCTAGGATAGCAAAAATATGGCCATGTCCTGCCTTGGTTTCTCTCATAAACCACACAGTAGCTTTTTGCATATCACAGTAACATAGGTGAATTCCTACCACTACATATACATTTCCCAGCAAGTCTTCAGTCACAGACACAAATAGCAAGCATTCAGAAAACTGGTGAGGCCTGGTTGTTACCAGTCCATTGAGAAACAATTTAGAGCAAGTACATTTACTACTAAAGGTGAGATTCCTGAAGTACACAGTACCACAAGAAAGGTATGTGAACTCTGTAATGTAAATACAGCAGCATTACCCTACAGTATTCAGGTGGCAGATTGAAAACACTCTTTTGTTCTGGGTCTCCTGCTGCCTCTCTCTCCACTCCTAGAGTTCATAACCAAGGAGGGCATTTTTTATTTCTGCCATGGGAAAGTGATCTGTATTTTGTTCATCAGCATAAAAAGATGTTCATGAGGCTAGACCGGTCAGAAACAGAGCTTGCCAAAACTGCTTTCAGCACAAAAAAAGTAGCATGATCATTCCCCTTATTCTGCTTCTCACTCCTTCTGGTAATGCTTGGTGAGCCTTCATGCCACTGCTATTGCTCACAAAGTCATATGCTGGCTGCCGCCCCTAAGAAATTAGTCTTTTTGCTGTTGAGTGGGAGGCTGAAAGATGTCTAAACCCTAGACGGGGTGTGACTGAGCTCTGTCTGAGAGCTGGGATGTTCAGGATGTTACTGAAGCACCTTTAGCATAGCCCTGAGTTGGCACACAGGAGCGCTGCATGGGACCAGGTCAATGGCGAACATGCTCCATGTGGTATTTCAAGGTTCTTTCTGAGGTACATTGTGCACTTTGGCTTGCTACTGCCAAACCAGCCCAGCACTCTGACAGGTTCTGCATGATGTTATGGATTTGTTTGTTTGTTTGTTTCTAGATGTGATTTGTATTTAACCGGTCTTCCCTAATCCATTAAATTTTTGCCTGCTGTGTAGGTGAACATTTACATTACCAGTAGTGCAGCTGTGATTGGCCTGCATGCTTCACATGTAATGGGCATCCATAGTGAATATTTTATTTGAGAACAAAAATTATAAGAATGGTGCAAAATTTTGATGTAAATAAGTACAGAAGAGAAGTTACGTACTAGTGCAGAAAAAATTCAATGCTGACTTGATGGGCAAAGAAGCCTTTCTTTTATGTACTGGGACAGTGGTGTGGGTGAGAAAGCTATTTCTGTATACTGCGTTTTGGAGTCCCCAGTCCATAGGAGGGTTGGAAGGGTCTCAGTGTCTTATAGAGAGCCATCATTAAAACAGTTTGGCCAAGAGTCCCATCACTTGTATATTTCTGCTGCTAAACTACTTTTGAGCAGCCATAGCACAGATGTAGGATGAATTTCTGGGCTCAGACAGACTGGTTGCACCAAGTGTTAGCAGCGCTTGAAGAGACCGAGCTATCCAGCACAGCACATAGCGCTAATCAATGTCATCTTTTCTCAGGTCCAGTCTCTCCATTCAGGACTGTACTCTCTCATCCTAATTCTTCGGCTTGGCTTTAGTTTCAGCAATGCTCCTTATACGGCATTTCAGTTCTACGTGATCTCTCAAGACATATGCATCTCTTGCCTCCTTGGAGGAGTTGCCCAACTCATTCATTACCTTGTTCTTTTTCTTCCAGGTCCTCAATTTAAAAAGGTGAGTGGCAAATATCTCTACTAGGCTTCTTTTACAGGCTCACTGAAGAGTGAGTAATACTGACCTCAGTTTTCCTCAGAAGCATTAAGAACTTGCTAGAGTCCATTATAGGCCCTTAAGAAACCTGAGGAAAAATATCTGAGGGAACCACACTTGTGAATAAAATCAAATTCATAAATCTGCGATGCAGTTGAACAATTACACATCTTGGTCACCAAATAACTTTTAACAAAGTAAATGTTAACAATGTTAAATTTATTTTTAAAACACTCAACTTTGTTGAGTCATACTGGTTTCCTTTTCCTGTTAAGGGCTACATATCCAATAAGGAACTACATCTTTCACCCTCACAGCCTGTCATATGAATAATGGGATCACAGCACTGGAGCTAATATGCATAAAATTTAAACCCCCAAATAATTTCTCTATAAAAATAACATCTTCAGCTTGCACAAAGTTCTATACTTTATTAATCTACTTGTATCTGTATATTCTAACAAAAAAGCTTTCACAGTACAATGCATGCAGATTTGTGGAAATTCAGATTTATTTACAAGAAATCAAAAATACATTATTCTTACTAACTTAAGCTGAAAGAAAGCCTTCATTTAAGTGACTTAATCATACCCAGAAAGCATGTAATAAAATAATGACCTCTATTACAGATCATAAATAGCAATCAAATCTCTACAAAATAATGATCAAACCAGATAATAAGTCTGATTACATTCAAAATCCTGCGCTTCTACTGTGTTTTATTTCTAGAGTGTGAAATAGAAATTGACTTATGAGAAGATGCTGGGCCAACAACCGAAGGGAGTCTAAGTAAATTGAAGAATGCCAATTAAGCCTGGAGGAAGTCTAAATTGGGGTAGCTTACCTCTTCTTCCAGACCCCTCGCTGTGCACATCACACCAATTTAGACCCCCTTGAGACTCACTTAGACATATGCACTGAGACTTAGTTACTTACTTAGGCAAACTACTTAGTACTGTGTAACTTCCATATTGCCTCTGAATATGATGCACAGATTCTAAGTGCAAATTCATATAGCTCATATTCCAAGAGGTCAGAAGAGAGAAGTAAATAAAGAAAAGCAACAAACTGGGAAGAGAAAGAAACTGTAAGCTAAAAAAAAAGCCACCGCTCTAGTCATCTTCTTCTGGTTTGCCAGCATGTGAGGTATGCCAGTGTAGCAAATGGTGCAAGCAACCCTGCAGAGCTTAACAGATTCCAGTGTTTCAAAAGCCGGTTCCAACAGGGCCTCGTAACCCGGTGTCTCCCAAAGCTTTGGGATGTGCTAACAACCATCTTTGACCTGCAATCACATATCTAACAAATCTGCAGGTTGGGATCTTTTTTAATTATGTTTTTGTTGCTCCTGCTTTTCTTTCTGACAGAAGCATGAAGTATCATAGAATCACAGAATCATTTGATTGGAAAAGCCCTTTAAGGTCGAGTCCAGCTGTACCTGTTCACTACTAAACCATGTCTCTAAGAACCTCATCCACCTGTCTTTTAAATAACTCGACCACTTCCCTGGGTAGCCTGTTCTAGCTCCTGATAAACCTTCTGGTGAAGAATTCTTTCCCGATGTCCAATCTAAACCTCCCCGGCAAAACTTGAGGCTGTTTCCCCTCATCCTAACACCCCGTTCTGGAGTGATAAGGTCTCCCCTTAGTCTCCTCTGAACACCCTTAGCTCCCCCAGCCGCTCCCCATCAGCCTTGGGCTCCAGACCCCTCACCTTTGACATTCTAACCTCTCTAAGCCTTCCATAAGAGAAATACAAGATTAATCCCTTCAGTTTTCTGCAATTTCCAATTAACAACGGTAATTTCACATTTTATATGCCAGAGTCTTTAAGTTTTCAGGGCAATACTTCTTATCCCAACTGCAAGAATCTAGTCTCCCTCGAAATACTAAAT
The DNA here is from genome assembly GCF_000687185.1 of Egretta garzetta. NCBI lineage: Eukaryota > Metazoa > Chordata > Aves > Pelecaniformes > Ardeidae > Egretta > Egretta garzetta. The sequence goes on along the minus strand of NW_009259047.1, from coordinate 549,559 downwards.
TCTAGATACTACAGATAAAGGGCGTATCCATATGACAAGGTGAAGAGAGATCTAAGACTCTCTCTGTGCTCCAAACTGGCTGAAGCAAGCTAGCTCTGGGGCAGAAGATGTATATTAAAACTATGATAACTGCTACTTAAGCATTGTATTAGGATACATGAAGACTCCTATTTCCAACGAGGATTCTCGATAAGATCCAAACACCAGACACTTGCAATTAGTACAGGAAGTCATTTCTCCTTTTTTTTTTTTTTTTTTTTTTTCATTTAGGACAACTAGTAGAGCTCTACCCAGGTTCTCTTCCAACTCTCCCTTAGGAGGTACTGAGTATTACCTTGTACTCATCTTCCCTGTAACCACCATGCCACAAGTTACGCTGAAGGGGAGGAAACTCCCTTGTTCACCTTGTCCTGGAATCCCTTCTAATGGAATCCACTCTGCAAAGCACGATCAGCAAGAGAAGGAACAGAGCAAGCATGCCCACAGCTTAGTTGTCAGAGCTCTCACCTGTGAGATAGGAAACTTGATTTTCAGTCCCTCTGCACAAGCATTAATTGGAGCAGAGACTGAATATACACTTCTGGGAGATCTACTTCTATGCACAGAATTTGAGAGACCTACAATACCACCCTAAAATACTGTGTCTGGGATTCACAGTTGGAATAGTCACCCACTGACAGTATTATCAATAGCTTTTCCAAACTTTCCATTTCACTGTCTCAATTCAGTATAAAAAAACCTGGGCTTGTTTGTTCAGTAGCGGTACAGATCCTACAGTAATAACTACCATAAACATATCTTTGACATTGCACTAGTGATTGGCGATGATATGAACAGGTTGTATTAAATTCCTAACCTGTTCAAAGAAAATTAAAAGCTTCTTATTTTCCTAACAAAATGCTGTGTTTGCCCATTGGCTCCATCCCATCACAGCCTGAAGCCATTCAAATGGCCCTCACCAAACCTGAATATCTGTTTTGATCCCCACATTTGAAAACCAGAAATCTAACCAAAAGCCAAGTGCTGATGAGTAGTGACATCAAAGTCAAGGCTTTAAGAAGATGCTTCATCAGCAGGATGAGGTTTGTGTGGGCTAGGTACCTAATTCAAATCCATTGCCCACAATCCATAAAGCTCCAGAAATGACTAAGGTTTGCAGGTTACAAAGAGCCAAGAGAGCATGCAGAGAAAAGGTGGAACAGGTAGGAACAGAAGGCAGAGACAGCACAGAAAGCCATCACAGGCTACTTAAATAGAAGAAACTTTAAGGATATATTGACAGCATTTCAACAATTAAATAGGAGAGAATTTCCTTTATATATATCAAAGACAACTGCTTCATCACCAAGCCACTATCTAGGCAGTGGAGAACAAAACCTGATGAGACTCAAAGTTAGAGAGGAAGATGGTGCAGCACCTTTTCTGCCCACTTACCATCAGCTTAAACAGCCTCCTACCTGCTGGAGATACGGATACATACCATACATTGCAGCACATTTTAGAAATAACCAAAGTCCTTTCTCACTCCACATGCAGGCCAAACCAGTTCAAATTCAACACAGTTCAACACGGTTTTCTCAGAAGGATCCTGGCCTACCACGCGGGGGTCAGTAGCTGCCCACGCGGAGGCTCTGCAGAGCCTCTCCAAGTGCAGGTTTGGATGCATCTTGCTTCTACCTGGGGCAGGGGCTCCCATTACACTCCGTCGGAAAGCAATCTGCTGTCCATAAAAGCGGGCACAGCAGTCATCTTCAAAGCAGAAGTGGCGCTGCGACATGCTATCACTCCAGTGTGAGCACTGTGGGCATGTCCACATCAGCAAGCCACTATGCTAATGCCTGAACCCCTTTCCAACTGCAGTGCCAGAATAGATGCTAAAAGGGAGCTTTAAAATATGACTGCTTAGGAAGGCTCAAAATACCATAAGCAGGTCTGGAACTTCATAATAATGCTTTGGAAGGGTGTTATTAGCACCTAGAAAGGGCAAGGAGAGGTTGTGTGGTAGACCCAGTGAATCCACAGACATTCAGGGAATTGGTTGCTGGCAGGGAGAGCTGCAGGGAGCTAATTCTCTGAAAAGAGCTTACGGACAACTATGAGGGAGCCGTAATTGCACATTGCTCCTATCCAATACAGCATTTCAGCACTGAAGTTCCGATAGTAAATGCTAATTGAGAGGTATTTAATAACTGAATAAATACTAAGCAATAATTTAATAGCGTACTTTGTTTACAAATATCTGTACACAATATGCTCTTTTAATACTACAAACAGCATCCGTTTTCTTGTCCATGCTGTTCTTTAGGAGAGAAATCAGTGTAGCAGCCATGTGGCACTGTAGTATCTGCTACAAAGTAGTTGCAGCCTCATGAACTCACCCTGAAACATACTACTACGCATATTGATTCTGAGTATAAATGTTGTCACGTAGCATCATTTTATCAATTTCATTTTTAAAACTCTGTCAAAATAAATTTGGCAATTTAAGTTTTACAAAAATCGAGCAAGATGCCTTATTAACCACATTTGGTTTTATCTAAAAAAAAAAATCAGATTCCTCACATTCTACAGTAGCTGTTTCTGTATTAGACTGCCAGTACCTCAGGGCAGAGATTGCCTTATGTTACACACATGCAACACAATGTACATATTTATCCCTCACATAATATTCATAATAAAGTAATAGCAGAAACAGAAAACCTTAACATGAGCTCAGCAAAACAGTCTAGAAGGGGAAAAAGGCAGATTAATCAGATGTGAAACAAATACAGTTCTTTATGAGCCAAGAACTGGGCTCAAAGTTGAGCTGAATTTTCTCCCAGCCCTGTAAGATGTGGTGTTGAAGGGCATTATCCTTCCCCCTGTGAATGTGACACTAATATTAGGTATTATAGCAAAGATCCTGCAGAAACGGTACACACTCTTGAATGGTTTTTTCAAATACCCTTTTCACATACAGAGTGGATCTGGTTTTCCTCATGCTTTGAGGCATGGGAAAGCATGGGGCATGCTTAATCTCAGAGAGTTGGCCCTATCCCCAACTATGCAGACTTAACACGACGATCTTCTCTGTAGAGCTATGAGGGTGAAAGGCTTCTCTCTGCTTTCTCTCTAGCCTCTACAAGTCAGCCTAGTAAACCGAGGATACCTTCTGAGATGGCTTTTATGTGCTGCATAGAAACCGGGCAATTAGGGAATTTGTCAATAGGAGCATACACTAGAGACCACAAACATGTTGGTGAAATGAAATGCTTGATACGCCTCTTAGAAAGGCACTCGAGGAAAGGCCTGCAACTGGGGTAGTTACGAAACGCTACCACCGGGTGTCAGATAATAGAGAAGGGCTTATGATAAATGGCCAGGCTGAAAAAATGCTGAATGCAGACCCACAGAGATTGGTTGATAAAATTTCTTTATCTGCAAGTCTCTATCCAGACAGTAGAGGGCTGCAAAATTTCTCCAGCATGGGGAAGGTTAAAAGTGACAGGAGGCAGGGCTGAGCCTGTGCATGACTGTGTGGAGAGGCTAGGCTTAGCGCCAGGCTAGAAACCAGCCCGTTCCTGATAAGCAGGACAGCATTAGTCAAGGTAGGCAGATATTTGGGAGCAATTTGCCAGCAAATGAGTGACATGGACAGGCATTGAGCACGTCCAGTGAGCAACTGAACCTTGGCTGCTTGCAGGGGAGGTTTGGCTTGCCTGCGTGCCCCTTGCACTGGCCAAATCTAGGGGGGAAATGGAGCCAGCTTCACACCTGGGCTGATTCTCCCTTTGGACCTCAGTTAGGTTTAGGCTTTATTTGTGATTGAGAATATGCCATGTTTAAGATGGCTACAACACATTTCAGGTTCCCTGTTCTGTACAGTGTTCCCTCATGACTGTGCTTGGTAGCAGCCCTGTTTGCTTTGCTGCCTTCATGATGAGGTGTCTCAGCTTTCAGTGGGAAACATCAAACCCAATCCCAAAGGACAGGTCACCTTTGGGCCTCTCCCCAGTGTAAGAGCCACTACTTTTTGCCATTTTTCTTTCAGGGAACACAAGACAGGAGACATCAAGGTTCTCAAGCCAATTCTCCTTCCCCGGAGTCACTCCAGAGCAGCTCCAGCCTGCTTGGGGTAGCCTTATTTTATATCTGCTCTACTTCTGGGCTTTAGTCCTAGCTGTAGCAGTAATCAGTCTCTCCCTTACATATTCTACCCTTTGCTGTTGTCTGGGATCTCCATTTGTCATTTATCTGTCTCTCTGAGCGATTCAGCTCCCTGTGTTACACCTGGAGGGACGATGATAGTGCTTGCTCTGAAGGTGTAGCACAGACCTTGCTCTATCAAATGCCCGGGCACTGATATACTACAGTGCTCACGGCAGTCCCTGGCAGTGGGGTCATTCACCATAAATATTCAACAGAGAGATGCTTGGAGAATAGTGATACCGAGATATCTAAGGGTGATAGCTCTAGAGAAATAAATTACCCCCCAAAGCTTGTATGATTTCCTGCCTCATACACTGAAGCATCAAGACATGAAATAGCCTTACTAACAGCCTATTGCGAGAGAAATTTGGGGCTTTGGGGTTTATTTTGCTGGGAGACACCAAGTGTCTTGAGAGAGACTTTATCAGGCCATATGAGAAAGCTGGGAAAAGCAGCTACATTTTCCAGAACACGGGACCTGCATGAGGTCATTTAATGTTTTGATCCTTTGAACAACATCACTCTTGGCTCAGTTTGGGCACTGCATCTTTCCAAAGGCACTAATTGATTTGGCTCTGCACAAGATGAATAAGAGTATGACAACTAAAAATTTATTCTTCAATAGAATGCTGAGGAATGAGTAATATACCTCTTTTTCCACTAATTTCTATAATAGGTTCTAATTAAATATGGCAAAGAAAAAGATAGGTAGGTTGCTTTTTTCAGAAACAAGTAGATCATACAAGCAACAAATTTGTGGTACGGCAGTTTGGCATTTACCTCTAGCCTAGAAATTTGTACCAATTATCTTACCATTAGTGGAACATGGTACATCACAGATTGCATACTCCAGGCATATAATTTCAAGGGCAGGAAAGGCATATCAAAACCATCATTTTCTAATTCTGTAGATGAGGGTTTGTTTACACAATCTTACACCATTTCAGATGAACGGAGGCAAGATCAGTAGAAAAAATTAGCTCTCCTATAGATAATGTGAGCCTCAGCAGGCCTATTTCTTAAGGCTTATATTAATGTCAATACAAGTTTCGAGGGATTACCCATAGGATACTCTTGAAAATAAGATGTCACATTTCAATGAATTTAACCCAAGGCACAAATTTTTAAGTGCACACTGTAAATATTAAATAAATTTGTCTACTCCCTTGTAGCTGCTGCTTATTGTTTGAGAAATATTTCAACTTAAAAACTAAAAACTGTGAAAATTTTGGCATGTGCCAAAAGAATTTTAGAATTTTGACATAAACTGTGATCTAATTAAACAATAAGACCTGACAAAACAGTCACCACTGTCTGATAATGACCTCCCGGGGCAGTTAAACATACCAAAGCAAAGCTGAACAGACTGAGAAGGTCAGCAGCAGCACTAAGAAACCTTTTTACAAGAGGTCTAGTCATTCTTATAGCTCTCACTTTCTTTGTTTTATTTTTCTTCTATTTGAAAATTAAACCACACATATAGAAATACAGAAAATGCATGGTTATGAATTATTTGCAAGTACAAAATCTCTAAAATATAACTACGTGGGTCTGATAAATAGTCCCAGTCTGGCTGGCACATTATTTTGCAAATTTCATTAAAACGTAATTATTGTTCTCATCTAGGATAATGAATACCAACATACTGGGGCTAAAAAGAATGTGACGGAGACAGACTGCACGAGGTACTTACACTACTGCTAGCGTATCTATCCCTCTGAAATGGAGACCAGAATATATACAGCTCTGCATCCTCTGTCAGACATAAGCAAAAGGTTCAAGTTCACAGCCTGGATAGAGCCTCTTTCTGTGGTTTGCCCTGAGCTGAGCTATTCGCACGCAATTTAGGATTTTCAGGCATCTTACTAATGTGCAGTTGTGAGTACCTAATTTTAGTGAGTTAAGCTGTGCCCATATAACAACTCAAAATGATGGATACATTCACAGGTTAGTTCAAGGTTTTTAAGTGCTATACCTAAGTTTATGCTGCAAAACATACTGTGGGCAGCTTCCTTTTCATCCATGACAAAACAGAGCAGTTTTTAAGGTACGGGATTAATCTGGAGAGATGTTTATATTACTTCTTTTTTTTTATAATGTAGTTAAGTAACTGGAAACATGGCACAGGCATCTCCTCATGGAGCTGACAAAAATATAGCATCTCTCTTCATGGATTAGCAGTAGGGCCCATTCCTTTGTTATTTGCTGGTTCTTTGAAAGACCGCTGGTTGAGAAAAAGTGCTACATGCAACATATTTAAGGAACCTCAACAAATTACTCTATAAGAAAGGTAGGGAAAGTCAATTAAAAGTTTACACATAACACCAAAAAGTAATCCCCTGCAGAAAGGTAGGGGCCATATCCTGGTATAAAGTCTCTTCCTAACATGGAGAAAAAGTCTGCATAAATACATGTCCGTGCATATACTGAAACTGCATGAAACTTGCTCCTCTGTTACATCCCAGCAGCATGGCAATTATTATAGTAATCTTATTACATTTACTCCCTCTAAGGATAGGTTTTCGTGGGTTCCAGAAAATTAATCCCAATATGCTAATTTTTTTGCTAATTAAGAATATCAGAGTACATGATATGCAAAAAATGATCCTATTTGCTTTTGTATATGTAAAAAGGATTTGTTCACCCTCCTTGTCCTCTAAAACATTTTGATTTGTTTTTTAGTTTTTAGGCAGTTAATGCTATCCTTACCTGCCGGCTTCCATTGGGATTTCTGCATGGTTTAGTCTAATTACTCTTGATGCTGGACCTCTCACGCTATGAGCTACTTCAAAGGAGAGAACGAGAAAAGGGATTGCTTTTCTAAAAAGCGCAATATCAAGGAGAAAAGATAGCATTTTGTTCTCATGATATGATGGACAAATCATAGAGAAAAATCTATTAGAATGATAGATGGTATAAATTTTAATATAAAACACCAGCAGAGGTGCATTTTTTTCCTGGAGTGGCTTTGAAATTGTACAGTCTCTGTTTTGTCCAAATTTATTGCTAAAGCCTCTAGTTGAAAAGTTCGCCAATGAACAGAATCAAAGTAATCAGATTTTTACATTACAAGAACTAGTAAAATCTTGGTTCACAGCTATGATTTCCTAATGAAGCACCAGTACCTATAAATGAATATCATTTCCTGCCTCAAGGCTCCCCTATGTTTTAAGTACAGTGCCCGTTTATCCATCAGCATTGACCAGATACTGTTGGGTTATGATCTGCTTTTTTGGAAGCAACATAAAGCAGGTCCATTTTTTTAGGGTTTAATGTAGCATGTAGTTTATTATAATTTTTCTGGTCAAAGGAATTTTTCCAGAAATATTCCAATATACCCCAATCAAAACATAGCTTTGTTTTTTTTTTTCCTGATCAACAATGGGTGCTTTATTATTAATCCAAAAAAATATATGTGTTAAAGCAATGCTACGATGTTTTGATTAGAAGAAGCAGACTGGCAGTCAGTCACTCAGAGGTACTGATCAGAGGGAACAAATTTAACTTTAAGCTAAAATTCCAGAACAAATTCAAACCGAAATTATGTCAGCTTCTACCAATTTATGCCAAAGCCCAGTGCCCTGTTCACTGAGGGCAGCAGGGGAACGAAAGCACCACAGCTGACCAAAACGTGTGCTAGACAGCCAAGCTGCAAATGGCCAGAGCAATAGAGGAATGCACTGATTCAGCAGCCGCTAACGGCAAGGCTCATATGAAATCCCAACCACAAATTAAATTAATCTCCTTCCATCATCAGAAAACACCAAAGGAAGGCAGAGTGCAACGAGCCATGCTGAAACAAGAAAGTGTTATTTATATCTTCCAGACCCAGCACTGGTGAATTTGGCCCTTCATCTATAAATTACCCATTTATGCCTTTAATAGGTATTTCAGGGCCAATGATTTGTAAGACAAAAAAAGAGGGTTGAGACTCATGCAACAGCTCCGTGCAGTTATGTGTTAACCAATAGGTTCAGCCTTTGCCCTGAATTTTCTGGGCCAAATTACAGCATTAATCAGGATGCAGTTAATCGAGTTGCAGGGTTATATTTGAAGGCAGAAGTTAGTTCTCTGTTTTGTGGCTTTCAGTGTCTCCAACAGCACAATATGTGCCCAAGCAATATTTCCATGCATTTGTCAAGATTTGTGGGCTCCTGGAAAGAACATATGTTTGGAGCCATTTTGTAGTTTATTATATCCCAGCATCTGAGGTGTTAACTTGTTTCATTGTTGGCCTGAGTGGAATTCTGGCAAACAACGGGATTTTAAAATGATCAAATAAAAATAATAGAAAGCTTTCTTACATTGTAAACTATTCTTAAGCATTCATTTTTTTGGCATTTTGTAAATGTAAAAATAACTGGATTTAAAAAAAGCAATAGTTTATAATTATATGGGTAAATTAATCTTAAAAAGCAGGTTCTCTGCCCAAGTTACAATTCCTAATAAATGTGGATTTATATTAAAACTAATGACAGACGTTAACCACAGAGGTGTCAGCAGGCACCAGTGTAATTATTACTGTGATCTGCTTATTGACAGCTGTAACAAATTCTAGCAGATAGAAACCGAAATCTTAAGGGTAGCAACTGGACTACATTTAAGCAGTATTAGATACTAACTAGTAGGAACTGTCAGGCTGGCCTTACTTCAAAACATAAGGAAAATATCCCCAAAAGGAAGACTTCGGTTTTTTAGCCCATCCTTTTTCTTTTTTCTTGAAAGAGCCTAACAGGCTGCAGATATTTTTCGAGTAGCAGTCATTAGGGCGATGTAAAGGGCTGCAGCCGGCTCTCCAGTACCGCGTTCAGAGAGAACCAGCCTACAAACAAGTTACCACAGGGTAACGCAGGGTGTGAACTTACAGTGCATCAGCTGCTGTCTGGTAATTGCCTGTGTGCATGCTTTTATCCTGTGGTTACTTCAAGGTTGTTTATCTTTCTTTCATAGAGAGGTAAGCCGCCTTGAATTATCTGATTAGCTGAGGGGAGAGAGGGGGCAGACGGGCCGATCCTCCCAAGCAGCTGATGCCCTGCGGGCCCAAACCCTTCTTTACCCCACAGTAACCGGCTCCAAGTTCTTCCAGCTCGTGACCTAACTCCAGCTGAGTGGAGTGACTCAGGATTTACGTTGCCGGAGCTGCGAGCAAACCTGAGCCGTTACTCTTCATCACGTCGGGCCATACTGTATCATCAATTTTTAAGCCTAAGTCCCAATTGGAATCAGTTAAGAGATCAGCCTAAAAATCAATGACACAATATGGCCCAGAGATAGCAGCAATCCTTCCTGTAGATCTCACATCTTTGCTTTTAAATCTCCCCTCTTGAACAGACCTGGCTTGTTTTGTTCCGCTCCTACTATATCTGAGTAAAAATCAGAGATGGGCCCAGAGGAAAACATGGCATCTGAATTCCAGCCACCTGGACATGGCTGAAATTTAATTCAGGCTCTAACTTTGTACATGACCCAAATGTCACACAGATGCCCAGATCCTCTGCTTGCCGATTCCCCTGAGAGCTGGGGAATACAAATTCTTTACTGACGATGGCAAAGAGCAACGGAGGTAATTTTCAAGAAATTTTCACTACTTTGCAAGACCAAGTACGTATCACTATGAGATAAGACACTATTATACCTCTTAAAATCATAGAATCATAGAGTTTTGGGTTGGAAGGGACCCCTAGAGGTCATCTAGTCCAACCCCCCCTACATTGAGCAGGGACACCGCTAACCAGATCAGGTTGCTCAGAGCCCCGTCCAACCTGGCCTTGAATGTTTCCAGGGATGGGGCCTCCACTACCTCTCTGGGCAACCTGTTCCAGTGTTTCACCACCCTCATTGTAAAGAATTTCTTCCCTATATCTAGTCTAAACCTACCCTGTTTTAGTTTAAAACCATTACCCCTTGTCCTGACACAGCTGGCCCTACTAAAAAGATTGTCCCCGTCTTTCCTGTAAGCCCCCTTTAGGTACTGAAAGGCCGTAATTAGGTCTCCCCGCAGCCTTCTCTTCTCCAGGCTGAACAACCCCAACTCTCTCAGCCTGTCCTCATAAGAGAGGTGCTCCAGCCCTCAGATCATTTTTGTGGCCCTCCTCTGGACCTGCTCCAACAGTTCCATGTCCTTCTTGTGCTGAGGGCTCCAGAGCTCGGACGTCTCCCTCTGACCTTCTGCCTTTAGCCCTCACATAGCTCCAGAGCAGCCAAAGAACCTCTCTGGTTGGGACTTTCACTTTGGTTTCACAACCGAATGCCAAGGGTTCAGCTCCGCAGCCATCTCTCTAGCTGGAAGGAAGATTCTCTTATCAATAGCAGTCTCTGGCAGGGTATTTTCCTGAATGAAAGACACATCGCTGCCTTTCAGTGCTGCAAAGAGCTTACAGGTTCTTCCTGTTCAGCTCCCCACGCTCACAGGCTGCTGCTCGAAGAAGCTGGTATGCGAGCGTCTCATCCGAACGCAATCGAGCTGGCTGGCAGGTGGAAGCTCACAAATGCAATGAAAAGTACCAGGGCAGTACAGCTTTCTTAAACTTAAGTGCATTTGGCTAGTTTTTAAAACAGCAAAACATTCCAAAGACAAAAAATGCCACTGTCAAGGCTGGCTATAACTTCTGTGAGGTGAATAAGATTTAAAAGATTTTTGGCAT
>NW_009259047.1:475899-538699 GCF_000687185.1 Egretta garzetta | reverse complement strand
TTTTTGGCCCCCCCTGCCATAGGGACCCCACCCCACAAGCATACCACAGCAACCTCCACCTGCAGGGGCACGAGGTGGGCCGTGTCTGTCTGTGCCTGTAGGTGTAATGCGTGCCCACGTGTGGTTTCTCAGCCAAAGTGGATTTAGAATCCCGTGTAAAAATTCTGCGCTCATTTACACCTCCTCTAATCCCAGCAAAATTAGTGGGACAGCAGGCGTGCGAGGCAGCGCAGGGCTGGCCTCCAGGCTGTGTGATTCCATTCAATAAACACACCGAGGCACTTGTGCTGAATGAATGCTTTTACCTTCTCCCTTTAAACCTGATATTTTAGATATTAAGAGAAAATAATTACATCCTCCTCCTGGGAGGTTTATTTCAAATCCTTGCTAGGGCCCCACTGTGGCCAGGGCTTACATTTTTCAAAATTGATTTTAGGTAGTATAAATAGTCTGAAGCTGCACGTGACATTTCCTCACCCTAACAATGACACACTATTGCGGAAACGTTTCCGAACACAACACGTGGGTTTGTTTTTTGGCACTGCTTATTCATTAACCTTTTTGTCCAACACCAGCAAGTGGTACCTTTACCACGTGAACAAACGTATTACTGTTGGCAATTAGAAGAGGGCCTCAGATTAGTATCTTGGGATATAGGCTCACACTTAAAAGTGATTGTGCTCCCATAACTTAACAAGTTACTACTTGCCAGCTGAACAACAGAAACAGATCACGTGTGTGCCTTCAGCCAGTCCTAAACATAGACTAAAATACATCAGCTTAAATCACCTTCCCGGTGTTGTCTGCTCCTCTCAAACTGCGTGCAGAGACACTCTCCGCTGAGAAGCAAATCAAATTAATTTCCCTCCTATTTCATACAACTGTTCTTTGCAATTCTTTGTTAAGGTGAGGGGAAAAAAAATAATTCTTATGTTTACTTAATGATTTCTATTTCTGACTCTGCTTCTGGACAGCTAATCTGGGGAAGAAATAAAAGGAAAAGACAACCTATCTCTCATGAAATAGGCTTTGAGTACTAGAGCTTATGTTAATTTAAAAATAAAAATCAATGTAAGTCTTTATTTCTAGGTTAGTACTGGAAGCCCATAAATGCAGGGCAAAAGGCATATATATGAAGAAAAACCTATTTAGTAACTTTAATGATTGAGGTGTGTGGATCAAAGGTATTCAGCACGTTGTAACTTCTGGAGGTAAATGCTCCAACTTATAATTTTCATGCTTGATATTTACACAGACCTTTTTCTGCTGCAAGCCACGGAGACTCTGTCCGTCCTTTCAGCTTTCACCTTTCTTCCTGTTTCTATAGATGTGTTTTTAAATGCAGGGTGTTATGAGGTGACAAAATGCTTATGATGATTGATGTAAATACTTGAAATGTGAAAGCAAATAGCTACTATCCCAGCTGAGCACCACGACCACTAATAGCTTGCCTAAAATCAACTTCTGAAGATGAGAGGCACTGATGAAACAGTACAGAGTGTTTCATCATTCCACGGCTTGAAGGCTAAATCCAATAGAAATGTCTTAACTAATATGGGAAAATCTGCAGGGCTCTGTGAGGAACTCTAACGTTCATGGCCTTCTTACTTCCACCACATGCAGAACTGGCTCACTACTTCAATTAAAATGTAATCTTAAAGGAAAATCCCCGAAGGCCAATTTCAGTAGAAAAACACTTCCACAGATTTTTATTGGCTCTAGACATGGCCACCGATACTCCTAGCTGTGTCTTGATATGATTTTGGTCTGAAGAAGTCTGAATGCTTTAAATCCCTGAGCTTAAAACTCCTTCCTATGAGCAGAATTTAAAACACATTGGTGTGACTATGCTATGCACACAAACATGCAACAGTGAAAACAGCAGCAACTGCCCTTTGCTAAAACATTTGTCTATCGATTTTGTTACAGTCTTAGTTACAGCCATATCTTGAGTCTACGCTGTACATCTGTTGCTGTTTGAATGATAGTATAAAACTCAGATCATATTGATGTTGCAGGTAAATGATGTTTTAGCTCCGTGAGTCGCTGGAACAACGCTTAGCCAGCCCTCTGAATTACTGCACTTCCTAGAAATTTTGTACTTCTGGAATGTGAGCAGAGTTTCAGCTTCTGGTTTTCTAACGTTACAGTAGCTGCTTCGCAAGAGCTCCTTGCTTCCACAGCAAACCTTTTGGATGAGTGTTTCAGTTTGTTTGCTATATTATTGTATTAATGCTGGGTGCGCGCACGCACACACATGCACGCACACATTTTGTTGGTTATTTATAAAGCACAGGGTGAGAATATGATAATATTGTATCAAAAAGAATCCAGGAGACGGCAGCAGTAAAGCATTTAGCCTGAAAATCCTCCATCAAACATCTTGAAGTGAAGTTGCTTTGTTTGGTACGCTGACCTACATGAGCTGTTATTGCCATTTGGCTCTGAATTATTAAAAATCAGTAGAAAGATTTAGCACCCCTTCAACTACAGCCTTGTCTATATCCTCTGAGATAAAACCAGTTTCCTCTCTGTGCTAGTTAGAAAACATCTGCGAGCACCCCAGCACTCAGCTTCTAGTGATAACCTTGTTAGTGCTCCATATAACTGCATGTAACCACTCAGCATGACAACCTTTTGCATTTCTCTTTATGAATAATTTTGTTATACCACATCCATTTTCATGTGCTCTTTATTACAGCACGCGACTACATTTATTAGAGTCCCCATCAGAGAATTCTTCTTGTTATCCTTAATGGTGCCATGCACTGGCCTACCTTGACTGTAAGCTTGGCACTTTTCAAATCCCAGTAACTAGGTGTTTTTTCACTTTATTTTTTTTTAAATTCCTGCAAAGAATTTCACAGGTGGCAAAATAGTTAAATAAATAGTCAACACATACGTAAGAAGCAAGTTAAACACAAAAGGAAGAATTTCAAGGGAGTGTGGGATGAAAATGGAGTGAAAGGCAAACTCTCTGTTACTTCAACAGAACATTTTAGGTGGGAATGCTGTGATTTTTCAACCAAAAAATTTAACATTCTCTTGAGTGACAAATGAGAGTAAATCTAGGACTTATCCATAAATTTTTTTTGGCCCAGTTACCAATTTATTTACCATATAAATTGGAAAATTGAGAAAAGGTTAGGAAAAAAGACTAGACATACTGCTCTACTTTTACTAAGGTGACAAAAAGGACCAACTACAGTTTGAAGGGAAAAGTAATGCTACTTTGTGGTGGATTTTCAGATCTCTAAATTTGGTTTCATCAGAAAATACCATGACCTTCAGGGCATGCTTTAACGCCAATGTTCCCAGGCATTTAATAGAAATTTGTAGGTGGGAACCAGTATCCAAGCTCCATCCTCTTTGCTAATAAAGATGATATACTTTGGGAAATTGAGGTGTCAGGGGAAAAGGTTCTTGAGCAAACTGATAATTATAAAAACAATGAGTCATCAGCTACAGATGATGACATTACACCAAGAGTTCAGAAGGTCTTAAGCATAAATTGGCTAGGCTGCTGGCAGAAGGCAAGCTCTTACTTGAGAAAGGTACTGTTCCAAAGAGTCGGGCCAAGTGAATGTTGTCCGGTGCATAAGAGACATCTCAGAACGATGAAGGAATTAGAGTCTTGTATCATCCGTCATATGTCTGACCATCTCAATTTGGTAAACTACTTCAAGTAATAGGAAACTATGCCTCAACCTCTTGTGATTCATCATGTCTATGTCAGTATCACAACAGGTAAGGAGAGCTGCTCGACAGAAGGTAACTCCAGTTAGAAATGGCCTATGACAAGCTTCTTCATGAGAAGCTACTAAGAACGCCAAGTGGTTAGGAAGGCGTGTGCTGCTGGGGTAAAAATTTGTGTAGCAGAAAGCTGAATATAGCATTCAGGTCAAGTTTCTGTATAGCAAAAGGCTAACTGTTGAAGGCCTCATGTTCCGTCCCACACCTCTGATTATTTCATTGTCTATTAATGTTTTGGGAGATCCAGGAGAGGCAAGATGGCAGCATCTGCAGGGTACATAAGGATTCAATATCCTCATGTATTTAGGACAAAGGAGGACTATGACGATATGCTGAGATATCACCAGCAACTACGCGAATGGACAAGAAATGAATTGTTGACGATTGTCAAGTAATGTACATCAAAATATTATTTTATGTTTAGGACCTAATGTTTAGGACCTAAGGAACCCAATGAAACTCCAGCAAAAGCTGCAACTGCCAGACAAAAGGGGGAAAAAAGTATTAGGTGATGAATGAGATATAGTAAATAACAACTAGACTGTTTGAATGTTCTGAAAAGACTAAGATTATTTACCCTAGAAAGGAGATGAACAAGAAGGGGACATGTTGGAAACAGGCTAATGAATGGCACAGAGAAGGTAAATCATGTTTTTTCTGTCACGATCAAGAATCAAAAAACCCTCAAATCAAACCCGACACTTCTACAGAGGAAAAAAAAGAAAAAAAGCCAGAGTTATCAGAACTGAGTTTTGCACACCCTGTTGCAGAAATACCAAGTCCTTCCTTCCAAATTTAAATCAGTCTTAGAATATAATGTATTGTCAAGACATTGAATACCGTAAGGGAGAAAAGTCATCCCACACCTTCCTAATGCAGGACAAATGTAGACACTTGTTATCTCATCTCGAGTGTCTGCCATGGATCACTGTCAGAGACAAACCTAAAGTCCTTTCCAGAGTGCAGACAGCTCCATTTCTTTGTTTTGATTGTATTTATTTCAATTACCAAGCAGGCAGGTCAACACAGCAGAATCAGTAACCAACTAATAGCAGGTGGACGTTAAACCATCTGCTGTCACTAAATAATGATATATTCACAATGATAACAATGGAGAAGGTGGTTATTTTCCTATGTGGACTATAATTCAGACCCTCCTTTGTACTCTTTTGGCTGTGAGAAACAGTCCAAATGCTGCAGATGCTTATACTTAAGCTAATCACGAAGACTCCATTTCTCACACACATAAAGCCTAGCCTAGCCATATCATACAGAAGAACTCAATGCTTGCACTTGCACCACAGACTTGACTTGATCTGGTACGAAAGCTGATGGTCAACTTAGGACCTCAACTACAAGAATATAAAAATGAGTGCCACGATATTTTGAAACACGCTTTTCACTGTAAATTCCCAAATAACATTTTTCAACATTCATAACAGAAAAATAGTCACCAAAGTAGTGATCTTTTCTATAAAATTACTATAAAAAATCCTTATACTGTAATGTCAAAGTTTATAAAGGAGAACCCAAAAATCTGCTGCAGTCCACGTGGAGAGGACATCTGGGCCTTTCATTCACACTCTAGAATCTCACATCTATTAGAAATGAATAAGCCCATAGTTTATAGAACTTCAAAGAAAAAAAAAACCATACTAGAAAACAAGTGAAACAAAGGCAGATTTGCTTGAGTTTGGAAGGAGCCTGAAAAAAAAAAGCTCAAAATATAAACTGTCCTGTTCATCTTAAAATGGCCAAAATCTGAAAGCAACCATGATATATTCAATATTAGCATCTGTAACTAATTCACTAGACTACATAGCAAAGGTGAGGAATATTATTAACCAAAATCTACAAAGAATTTTCCAGACTACAACATGCCTGCCTGGGAGAACATGTGTGAAAGCCTGGCTATACAGGATACGGAAGGCTAAGACAGGCACATCTTAACCAACACACTGGGGCTGGCTTGCAAGGACTCAATCTTCAAACAGTTTGTGAAATACAGTTACAACAGCAAGTCAAAGTACATTTCCACAGCAGCTTGCAGTTAGACAAGGTATGCACTGTTCGACACTACAAACAAGTTTCAATAATACCAGCAAGTTGCACAACCCAAATGCAATGGCAGTCACAAAGTATTCTACAAAGGCCTCATTTTTATGAACAAGTAAGAAAAGGTTATAATGAATTCTGGCAAAATGAATAAGATGCTTAAATAATTGCTTCCTTAGTAAAGCAAAATTCCACTTTTCAGTATAAGTTTAAACAAAGATTAAAGCTGCTCATCTGTAAGGGGAAAAACTGGTCTACTGCTATCAGTAAAGGAAGGAAGAATTGGAAGAGTCCTTCATGCTGCCAGTGGAAGATTATCTGTGGAAAGTTTACAGATTATTTGCACGTGTCCTTGTTGCGTAAGAGGCTACAATGAAAATCAGATGGCTCAGCTCCTACCGTAGTCTTTATTCAGACTGATGAAATTAATTTTTAAACAATTTTGCTGTGCAAACTTCTATAAAAGGAGCATAAGGACTTGCACATCTTAGAGTGGAATTGCCTACCAACTCACTGTGACATGTTTTTCTAAAGCACCGAGAGGTCCTTGGGCGAAAGGCTCTACCTATGCATACGGTATACCTGTGTGTTAATAGCAATAAAAATCTGTTTGGGTAAAAGGATCTTTCTTGTTTGCATCTTTAAGTGTGAAAACTGCAGGGCTAAGCAATACTAATGCCTTCAAAATTCCAAGACAGGGGATACAGTTTTCCCCTACAGTGTCATCCAACCGGTGCACAGTAATATACAAAAATACATGTATTTATAACTTTTAAATATATAAGCCAAGGTACGAATTGAAGTATTTTTTTTTTCTTTTAAATATACAGGAATATATCCCATTCATAAATGAACTGTTCAAAGATTGCACTGGGACTCAGAAGGCACACCAGCCACCATCTTTGCAAGGCAATCAGGCTGCTAGGCATCCCCAGTGCTCTGTGAATGGCTCAGATACTCTGGCAAAATAAAAGAGAAGCATCTGAGAACATTGGGGAATAACGAGCAGTGACTGGCTGGTTATGAGATGTATTAATAATATGGCTTGGAGGAGAGGTAGCAGATGACTTCATTTAACAACATGGTTACAGTGACTCATTGCCAGGGATGGAAAGAGGTGACCAAGCTGATTGCCTGACTTTCCACTCTGGCGTTCCTTACCCCATCACAGTGCCTTGTCGTCTCTGCCACCCTAGGGCACGTGCAACAACTGCACCCCAAACACTCGTTTTGCTCGCCTTTCTCCCAGCGTATGAAGAGGAAAAAGATCAGTCTTTCCTCTTGGCCACAATTCTTGACCTAAACCAGGACAGGACAGGAGAGGTGAGAAGGTGGTGGGGACCAGTCCATTTTAAAGCTTTGATTTCCTTTGTCCACGATACTTGCCATTGCTGCCACAGGCAAGAGCTGACAGATGAAGAGAGGGAGAAAACCATATCCCAAAGCAAATGGATCTATCCGTTGGCCTCTCAGGAGGAGTTGGCTGTATATCCTGGAATGCCTAATGTTCAGAAAATTTATCTTGGTAAAGGCTCAGGAAAATGTATGTTTTTATTTTACCCAAAGTAAAAATATTGGTCAATGTGAAATTAAAAAGTGAAAATAATACTCCCCCTTGTAAAAAATTCCAGCCTCCTACACTCACTGTATCTCATAGACTTCTAAAACAAATAACATGCATTTTATGTGGTTTTTTTCTACTAACATTTTATTGGTATTTATAATGTAGTACAGAAGAGACTTTTAAGAGGGAAAAAGGCAAGTTACAATAACATACCAAAGCATTTAGAAAATGCTGTGATTGCAGAGGACACAGACCATGCTACCTTCCTTTTTCATTCAAGGTGAGGAACAACAAACATCAGGCAAGTAATGCAAATCCTTTCTGTTGCCACTGGGGCACATGTTGGCATAGAAGGAAAATATTTCAGAAGGTCACCTTTTCTCCCATTCTGAATCCAGGAAAAGAACGAGGTCTACAAATCCACAGAAGTAGCGTGTATAGATCACCATTCATACAATGGGTAGCAAACAATCCAAAAAAAACCCCAACATAGCAGACTACGCTCAGCTAAAACAGAACTAGTATGCAGGAGAAGGGGGAACAGCCTGGGTGATAGCCCCGTAACTAAATGGAGTTCTGAGCACAGTTTTCTCTTAATCGCTTGAGCCAGGCGTCAGTAATGCTACTCTTTGGAAAGGTGAAGTTTCTAACCATGTTTTTTATATCTCTGACCAGGTATCCAAGACATCTTTGAGATGTGCAAATGCAATTGCTCATGGCACTTGTTGAATACAACAGATTTTATACCCAGAGTGCATGATTGATGTTACCCAGTTAATCCTTCAGAATTCCCATAAATTAGCTCTCAAGACTTCTCTTCAGGAGATTATTGGGTAGTCTGTTATTTGGGTTTTACAGTTATTGACACCTGACAACCTTTTCGGCTGCCAGTGTCATCTACTGCTGTCTTAATCAGGAAAATTTAAGCAAAACCTCCTCCTCCTGCCAGCCTCGAGGACAACAGTCTTGAAATGAGAAGCTCTGGGGTCTTATTTCAAACGAAATTGTTGTCCCTATGCTCAAACTCAACTTTAGAGGGATATCTGGTCATCTGGACTCAGACTAGACACAGAGCTAAGCAAAACTTTGCAAAACTGGATGCAGAAGGTGATGGGCCTACATCAAGCTATCTGAAAGACTCAGTTGACCCTCTAATGTCCTGGCCTGGGGCATGAGGGGCTCCCAGCACTTCACCAGGGGATGGGCTGAATTCTAAATTGTTTCTGCCATGTTGCTAATAACATGTGTGAGTCTGCTGCTTTTTCTCATGACTGCCATCAGAGCTTGTGAGTTCTGAAAGACAATACCACTGATATCGGATCTTCTTTCCACTGCTGTCCCTTAGTCCCCAGCATTGCTGTAAACACAGCAGCTCAGTGCTATTTCAGAGTGGCAGAATGAAACTGCACATGTCCAGCAACCTAACGCTTATCTGACACTAAAAGAGATATAAAATGGACAATTTTTTCCCTTCTGGTATAAGACAGTATTATCATTGCTTAGCTCAAGTTGCTTCAGTAAATACAGGGTACTGAAGTAAGTTTAGCTTCAATTAGTTAGATTAATACCCACAGCTCTCAATCAAGCATGTTTCCACCATACTGCCCTTAAATATGTTTTATGTTTGTGTATTAAGCCAGAAGTTCTTTCACAGATCTGCTTTTTTAAGAACTGTAGTCAAAATAGAGACTTCAAAGTAATAAAGGCCTGGAATCCAATAATAATAATATGTTAATTCCAATACCACAGAATGGTAAAATTCCTTCACATTTCAGCAAACAATCTGTCTTTCTTACAGGCTGTAACTGTGCAGATGACTAAGGCAGTCTCTGAGGGGGTGGAAAGGCACGTAGAAATGTTCTGGGTTGGAGCTTGTTAACCACACTGATGGAAGCAGAGTCCACCACCTCTAATGAGCTCACTATTTTAAAACAAAGATATTGCAATAACTGTACAGCCTGACGGTGCCAACAACTAGTGAAAACAGAGGCTTGGTTATTGTCCCTTCTAAGGTAAAACTAACTGTCATTTGAGAGCATCAAACCCTCTCTCATCATTGGTGAAAGCACAGTTCACTGTACCATCTCTGTAAAAAATCATCCAGAGGATGGAAAAATAAAAATAAATAGTATATTAAAAATAACATTATGATGGCTACTATCCAGATGCAGTTGTTAGCTCTTACTCTTGTTTTTAGTTTTCTTAAGGACGAAAGCTTGTAAATGCGTGACTTTTATATTGGACTGCCTGTCTGCAAGGCATGAGGTTTTGGATTAGTGCATTAGTTTAACATTAGATACCAGGACATGGAAAAAGATGGTAATTTCTGATACAGTGTCACACACATCAACACCACCTTTCTCATGCGACAGTGAAAGTTAGTCTGAGTTTAAGAAAAAGGCTGTTGCTGGAACCAGTAGGAACATGATGACCACATTGCATCACTGCGCAATTTGGCGAGACATGCAGGATGTAGGGAAGCCCTCGGGGAACCAGCACAAGGGTTTAGGACAGAAAGCACCTTGAGAGAGGAACTTGGACAGCAAGGAGGAAACAGTGGGGGGACAACAGGGAAGAGATGCCAAAATATTACCAGGTTGAAACAAGCCCCAAAAGAAACCCCAGTAAAACAGCTAGGGCAGAAATGAGTGGCAGGCTCTGTCACAGCCATTTTTGCCCCCAAACTAAAGAGAATGAGAAGATGAGTTAGAGACACAGTTCACATGACAAACTGAAATTTCCACAAGAGATACACACGTGGGCTATGTAGCATGTTTAGTTCCTAAGGGTGAACGAGAGGCAGTCATGATTGAGACCCTATAACTGACCATGAAGTTTTTAGTTCTGTCCTCTAAGAAGTAGTAGAAATCACAACATCAAGGAGCACTTTTGCCTTCCAGGCTGCAGCTATTTTCTCCCCCACACCCCTTTACTGTCTGACCTCTACAGAACATATGTAGCATTTATTTAGGAACTAGCTTTCTGTTAGTAACCCATGCCCCTAAACAGATAACTTTTACTACATCATAGTTTTGCACTTAGTAATTGCCATTTGTTTGCATTTTATAAGAGCTGGTCTAAAACCAACAACATCTGAACCATCTCAAACTGCTGGAAACTAGAGCTCATTGGGAATTCTCCAGTGAAAATTGCTTGCTGAAGATGCTGGTTCATCAAAATCTATATATTTTCTCCAAAGTCTCTATTTCAGCCAACATCTGATGAACATCCTGTCTGTCAGGCAGGTCTTGGCACATCTGGCTTCCTGCCAGCCTGTCTGCTGAGCTGTTGGGAAGTCCAGTTTCCCAGACTGCTTGTATGTCCTTCTACTGAAGTTCTCAGAACTGGATTCTTATCTGTCTGGAAGCCTTGACAACCTCAGTCAAACCAGAGCTTTTGGGATCAAGGACCCTTGCCACATGCCTGAAAATGGCTTTCAGGGTCTGTAGCTTGTGGGTGTCTGCAGGATGACATCTGTCATCATATGGAATCCCAAAGCTTTCGGATTCCCAGTTCTGGTATCTGTGCAGGCTGCCCTGGCTCCCATACTGCTCCACAAGTTGGGAGCCAAGCGGTCTACAAATCTTGGGTCCTTGCTCTCAGGACAGACTGTACGATGGACTGTTGGCCCTGGAAGCCCTGGCACCAACAGAATTCCCTCCACTTTGACTCTTCTCTGCAACTCACAGCACTAAAACTGACCAAAATTATGTCAGACTCCATCCGTCAGCTCAGTGTTCCCTGCAGTACAGTTCATTTCGGATATACCATGTTTCCTGTGGTTTTGGCTTTTGTCAAAAATGGGGGATAATTCTCCCCTCTTCCTTCCTCCAACCTCAAAGAAAACATTAAAATCTATGGCAGAGTGGAAATTCGGTTTCCCAGCCAGCTCTACCTGCACTGCTAGAAGCGATGTATTTGGCTATTTCATGACAGTATCCAGAGTTCCCTGTAATGCAGACATTGGTATTTCAAGGTCTGTTTTCTACAGCTCTTCTCTATTAGGAGGAGATTTATTTTCCTTTCACCAGGCAGAGGAGAATGCACCTTGCCCTGCAGAGGCATTTTTAAGTTTCGAAATGGGCCCTTGTATTCCCAGCATTTTCTTTGAGATTGCTTCAGTCAGTGCTTGATAAAGTAACCTGCACTGTATCAAAGTGTTGATGCAGAAGCCCCAGGAAATCATAATTTTCCAAAACCTTTATGCTAAGTCTCTCAACTCGTGCTACAGTAGCTAATACAGTATGAACAACACTCATCCTCTTAAACCTTTGGGTTCCCGTGTCTAAAAATTAATTCCTTTAGGGTTTGTTTGTTTCTAGGTATCACAGGCTCAGTCCAGGATACATAACACTTTGTCAAGAATATGAAGAAAAAAGCAAAAGCATCTTCAGGAAGTATAACTGAAAGACTGCCAGCGAGCTCACAGAACGTCAAAATGGTGTACAACATGCCCAGGCTTGTTTTCCTTTCCAGTTAACTGAACGCTAGGCATAATTTAGAGCCTGATTCAGTACAAAATACACCCACAGTTCCCCTACAGTAAAAGCTTGCACAAGGCTTCTGTAACGCTGAGCCTGAATGAGATCTTTGCTAAATCAGGCCCTCAGGATTCCCAGTACGCATACGTAAGCCCGGCTGGAAATGGGGAAAGCAAAGGGGGCAGACTCCTTAGCGCTGCGGTGCAGGCCTGATCTGTGTAACAGACCAGAAGGTCATGGCAAAGGGTGGGAGGAAGTACTGTTCTGCTCCATTCGGGCAGAAGAATTTTATATTTGTTCAGAAGCATAAGAAACTTTGAAACACCATATAAGGGCTGAGACTCAGGCCCTGCTGGAAAAACCTGCTGGAGCCGAGCTCTGCACATAACTCATATGAACATTAATGAGAGTTAAATGCATGCATTGAAAGAAGAATAGACCCCTTAGTGATTTGTCAAGATAAAATTCAAAATAACTTTGAATGCTCAGAGGTAAATATTAGGTTTAGGAATTAAAAACAGCAGAAGTAGTGGAACAATTGCCTATAATGAGATCCAGGAACAATCTACCCACTGTACCAGGTTTTTATTAGAGTTATGGCCTGCAGCCATACCACCTTGTGCTGTGATCTTAACGGGTTGGGCTGGTTAGTATTTGGAAGGGAGACCTCCAAGCAAGCTTACCACTGCAGGAACAGCTCAGTGATGCCATAGATAATGTTCTTCCTTCTGATTCAGTATTGGATCCAGGTGTTAGGAGATCTGAAGGTCTTTTGTGCAAGATCTAAATCTAAGGATCTGACGATTTGTGGTCATTAAAGTATGCCGGTCATTTCTCATGAGTGTTACAACATCACTTTGAAATGGCTACTGCATTTCATAGTGGAGATGGTTGCATGTGAGTAATAGATAAGTGCTGCCAATATGATGTGACACTCAACTTCACCAGGAGGTTGAAAAGGTAAACTTGCCAATATAGGGTAAGTGGTTTTAAGTCCCAAAAGCTCCAGAAAGGTGCTAAGAAGTGTTTGCTGTATTTTTTTTTTTTAAGGGTCCACATGTACCCTGGAAACACTGTACCACCTCAGAACTCTGCGAAGGGAGGGCACTTTTAACCCTGGGGTTAGCATTGCCATTATCACAGGCACACTTATGTGCTCTGACTCCTGCATACACAGCTGAGCTGCCTCTGCAGCAGCACCTGGACCATCGGAGCCCACAAAATGGGCCCCAAGCTGTTAACAGCGGTGGTGGAAGAGCAGCTCCTGAGGAAGCTCAGCTGTCTAGCTGATGGGGGAACACAGACAGCTTGTCAACTGTCCCATCCCTGCTCTTAAACCTGCTGGGATTAAACCCCTCGGATATTAGCCCTGCAAGGAATTAGGTGCATATTCAGTTGTAGACACTGAATAGTTCCCTATATCTAAATCAATGGGACTACTCACAGTACCCAAAGTTAAAGATGCATCTGTCTCCAAAGAATGAAGGCATAAATGAGCAGTGCAGCTACACAATTCCTAATTGATGTTCTTGATTTATTAACCTCCCTGGTTGTCATCCAGGACACTGTACTAACATTGCTTTGTTTGTCCATGTAGGACATGATCCTGAACACTGCTGAGCACCCTTGAGTCTGTAGTGCTCAGAGGGCTCACTTCATCAGGAATTCACTGAAATACATCAATTGGAGTTCATTGAATTCAATGGGATTTGAGAGCATTTGGCATCCCTTAGGAGGCAATTAGCACCTTCCAGAAAACAGGCCTTAGACAGTCAGGTCTAGGAAGTTCAGACAAGTTTTCCTCTGGGTTTTGGGGCAGTTCCTATTTGTATATAATAAATCGCCGTTTTAATTTTTTGCTTTCATTTTAAAATGTAATTTTGAATGGAACTTGAGCTGTCTATTAGCATTTGGTATCATGCTAGGACTGGACACAGCGAAAAGTCTCTGATACTGGTGAGTAACCTACTGGTGATTTGCCAGAACTGAGTTGCTAAATTGATTTAATATGGAAATGCATTATAACATGACCCGAATAAAACATCTCTCCCCTTTACCATGATGCTTTTGTTGGCATCATGTGGCTGAATAAAATGATCTGTTTGAGATACCCATACAACTTCCAGTAGTTGCTCTCCTCTGACTTCTTGCAGCGACAAGGAGGAAGCCATGAGTCTGTTGGCTTTAAGTAGCTTCCAGGCTATGTCATGACTTGTGTTTGTACATGGGCCATATTTGCTTAATATCCCAGTTTTACCATTGACTTCATGGGAACACGCAGGGTCACGTAAACCAGCTGGTGATACATTTTTGCGAGGAGGAGGGAAACTATCAGCACACACTACCCGCTGTCTTATATCAAAAACTCTTCCAACTTACTGTAAATGAGGTTGGAAACTGGAGCTTGGTATTTTTCTTTGCACTAAATAAACTTAGCCCTCAGACTTCACTCCTATTGCCACAGGCATTCCTCTTGAATGAGTATGTTTGATATCTGTGCCTGTTATCGCAATGCTGAGAAAATACTGTGGCTGTTCAGCACAATGAAGACTTTACTACACAAAATGCTGGATAGGCTCCTGTGAACTGACAAATTGCATATGAAATCAGTTATTCGGGACATCCTGGTGATCCACTTGAGTGAAAAGACCTTGGAAGATTTTCTACAGACAAAATGGTGGTCAGGGAAGAGAAATTACCAATTGAAAATATCTATTATGGCCACTGATAATGTTAAGGTGAGCAGCTCGAGCTGATTCAGAGAGACCTTTCAGCAGTGCCCTGTGTTTGCAATAGCTCCAACTTTGCTTGGATAAATGAGACTTCCTTCCTTCCTTCTTTGAGGCATGATCCAAAGACCACTGGAGTCCATAGGAGTTTTCAAATCAAATCAATTAGGCTTTGGATTAGTCCCTTAAAGACAATTTTGCAGGAAAACGAAGCATTGTAGTTGGTACATTTTGACAACTAAGTATTTCATACTCATAAATAACAGAACGCTTTGAAGCCTGGACACTGTTCCTTCTTTGCTTTGCTGCTTATAGGTTTATGACTACATTTCCTACTAATAGCAAATTACAACACAAAGAATCATGTAAATGTCCAGTACTCAATACAATCAGAAGAACTGGAGGAAGCATGTCCCCATTTAGTTTCCAAATGCTGCTCTAATCCCTCTTAAAATACTAACAGCTTCTACAGCACTGCACGGGAATCCTTATGCTCCCAGAAATACATCTTATTTATCCATGCAGTAGGCAGCTCAAGGCGATAGAAAAAATCCACATTAGAAAGAAGAGTGTAATGCTTTTATAGCATCCTATATCAGCCTTCACACCAGAAAGATGTAAACCACCAAATGTCAAAAGAGCGTATTATCCAGGATAAACTGAGCACTGCTGCCACTGTCAACTGCTTTAATATATATGCACTTGAAGCACTGACAGCAATAAGTGAAACTCCTGTTTACATTTTTTTTTTTAAGAAATACACATCCACTTTTTTTTTTAATCCAGATAATGCTGTAAAGTTCTACCAAGAAGTTACACAAAACAACTGCAAATAAAGTGCATGTACATAAATAACTTTGTCTGACTTTTTGTTTAATGTCCAAGATGATTGGAACAGATTGTATCATGAACTACATTCCCTTTGGCTAATTAAATAGCCATCCCCACTTACCATAAAGCATATTCTTATTAAAACAAGTATCTATATTCACTCTGTTGGATAAATTACTTCCAAGTAAGTGCCATAAAGCCCATTACATTTTTTTAGAAGGTGATCAGGTCCAAACAGACAATCAAAGGATTTCACTGGGATTATTTTAGATTAGAAAAACTACGGAAGACATGAGGCACTGACAAGATTGTAAAGACATAAAGGATAAATTAGCAGTTACATACCAAACAAAGTACTTCAGCAGTTCCTAGCATTTTCAAAAAGAAAAAAAGAAAAAAGAAAAAAGGAAAAAATCCTGTTGTACTAATCTAAACCGAAATAGAAATCTGTTTATGCAGAAATAAAATGTCATGACTAAATGCTCTCTTCCATACAAATCAAATAGCTATTTCGAAGTTTAAACACCAACAATGTACAGAAATAACCAAGTTCACCAACTAGCTGAGTAGGAACTTATTTCTTTCCACAAGTTCCTTTTCAAATTGAATAGAAAAGACCATGTTATGATTTACCATATTAATGAGCCATTATTGCATAACTGTATTTTTATTGCAGATGTATTACCTGCTAAATGATGCTGTTTTTCCAGAAAAAGTTCACAGTACAGATTCTATGGGGTCAGCAACCTCAGAAATCAAGTTTGCCGTACCCTAGCAAGCAGAAGCACATGCACAGGCTTTCTATTTTTAAACTGCAATCCAAACCATTAAAGAAACGCCTTAAACATAAAAGATTATTGAAAATAAGATGATCCTATCTCACTTGTCAATCTAAAGGACACTGTCAATTACATGTAATCTAAGCTGCAATTTCTATAAATATAACTTGACATTTAAAATCTACTTTTTTTTCCCCCTACTAACTTCTGCCCAAACTGATTATCCTCAGAACCACATTAACAAATACTTGATATTAAAATAAGTAACATTAAATAAAATAAACATTTCCACAGGAACACTCATCCACAGGGAACACCCTCTGTCTTTTCTTTACCTGTACCCAGCCTGCCTAGCACACATTCTTCACCCGTGGAGCTCATGAAAGTATGGCAAGGCAGCCAGAAGCTTAGAAGAAATTAAGCAAAAAAGGTTATAATTGCAATCAATTACTAAAGATGATCTGCCAGAATTATGAAATGTCCTCATGCTTTGCTTCACTGTAATGCTCTTGTTCTGCTTTTTACATTTTTTTTGAATGAAGACACAGAGGAACCAGACCCAGCAGAGTGTAGCTGGAAACAGGACTGTACCAATACCGCAATGTCCTATTATGCACTGAACATGAGCACAAACATTCCTTACCAAAGCTTACTAGAAAAACTGATTACCAATGCTTCCATTCAATCTGATTATTCCTTTTTTATTACAGTGGCCATTTTCAAAGTGGTGCTCAAGTGTTTACAGGCACAAACTCTGTTATTGGTAAATTGGAATTTTATGACTAATTTCCCCATTTGCTGTTAGTTACGAAGATTGGTACACATAAACCTGGTACACGATTTCATGACTGTATTTTAGAATGTCCCTTTGTGTTGGATTTCAGCTAGAAGATAACTTTCTCAAGAGCGTAATGTACTCTAATATACAATATTGCATGCTGCTTTTCAGCTGGCTTGAGCAACACAGAGTAGCTAGAAAACTGCCACAGTGGGAAAGGGAAATTTCCCCACCACAGCCAAGAGTTTGAAGGTTTAATTACCTCTAAACCAACCTCTTACATTCTTCAGGGCTGTGAATCAGGGCAAGGGTTGTGTTCCAGAAATCACCAGCTGGCAGAACATTTTCCATGAAGACCATTTTACCTGCTGATATTAGCTTAATAAGTAACGATTCAAATAGATGCAATTCAACTTCAAGACAGGCCAGAAAAGGCAACTTAGAGCAGTCATTTCCACCTATCTTGCAGATGCTGCCTTGGGACCTAGTTTAGCAGTCCAGCCCATCAGCTATACAGATCTGTGTGACAGCTACTGACTACTCACAAACAAGACTAAACTAACTGGTAACTCCTGGATGGGATCTTGTCAGAACAAGCTGCAACTGTTCTGAGGGGCAGACAAAATCTGCAGTTTCTTAATCTTACCGCCACAGAGGCTGCAAGTTCAATAGTTCCATACTCACCACACTTAAATAATAAAAAGTGATAGTTATTTCTGAAAAGTAATGAGCATTTTTTTGCTAGTCTCAATTAAGCTTTTCAAATAAACACGGAACTGCAGTTGGCACTATAGAAAATGCTGCAAAAACAAAAACTATGGCCACAAAGGTTTCTTGAAAACTGAAGCCCAAGAAAAGAAGGGGAAATTGTGGATTATGATTTGCTATGAAGAAAGAAAGGAAATGATGGATCAAAACATATAAAGTACGTGCATGTGTATATTTTATGCACACACTTGCATCTATATGTATATATATACACACTTCTGGTCTATATGTATCTTGGGCAACACACACATTGTTCAGCAAGCAAGGAAACTACAGTGCAGGGTTTTCATTTTTGCAGAAGGTTTACAATAAGTCCAGAATCTAAACCCATTTTTAAAAAATTATTTTATCATTGCCAGTTGCCTCTCCTCTGCTATAGATTGATGTAAATATCTTCACTTGAAAAGCAGGAGTTTGCCTTCCACCCCTAACTTCAGTTACAAAACCTCCAACTGAACTTCAACAAAATAACATCAATCCAGCTAACACTTTACAGATCTGTTCATATGTAGATAGAAGTTTTCTGGGGTAATAGCACACTTTTAACAAAGTTTTGGTGAGACCAGAGCACAAATGTTCAGCAGATATGGTTTGTCATATACTGTCTAAAGCTTTTCAGAAAACCACTACTCAGTGTTGCGAACTACTTTTAGGTCTTCAACAAATCTACAAAGCCCTCCTTAGTTTCAGTTCCCCACCTGCAAAGTAGAGACAATGATCATACTTAACTTCCTTCATAAAAACCTTTGAGTCCTATTGAATAAAAACACCTTGCAAGCAGCTTGCACATGTAGAGTTGATTTCATATACATTTATAAGTGAACTACACCTATGGGTGCAGATGCATGTATAGAACAGATTGGCAAGTTAATGTTCCTACAAAAACAGAACTATAAAACTACCATAACATTTATGGTCAAACTTTATTTGTTTAGTAGATTGTACGGAGCCTTAAGCCAAACTTGAGCGTTATGCTATATACTGTGTATTCCGAATGGACAGAATTTCTAAAGAACTACCTACTAGAAACTTAATCCGTTTCTTAACCCAGAGGTTTGTCTTCAGTCTCAAATGAGCACTCTAAAGAAGCCTTCTTATGAAAAACCACCAGCATTGTTACAGCTAGGTTTCTCATATATATCATACATCACTCACATAACTGTACATACTCATAAGTGAAAGGGGTTGAATAATTTATAGTTTTTTTAAAACTTCAAATCTTCAAAATTCTTTTCATTTGCATATATGGAAACGCAACTCCATTTCCCCAAAAATATTTTCATTTTTTCCAATGATTATGTTAAAGGACCTCTCAAAACCATTACTCAGATACTTTTATAAACATACACTGAGTCTCAACAAAGCAGGGTAATGTTTTGCTCCAAGTGCATTAAGTCTTCTGAAGAGCATTGATTGTGTATGATACACACGAGCTCACTTAGTAGAATTGTTCATTTTTCTGAGGTGAATGTTCAGCTGTATGCCTCAGGGCACAATTATTGGGCTGAATCACTTTTTAAGGTAGTATATTTTGGTGAGTGTGTGGTGCTTACACATATGCAAACACAGACTAGTGGGAGCAGGAGGAGAAGCAGCAAGATGAATGCTAATATTTATGAAGTTAAAGGGTTTAGCAGGCTTAGAAACAGAAGCATTTTGTTTATCCAGAATCCAGCTACAATTTAGAGGGTGCCAGTGCAAACTTCTAACAACCATGCAAAAAATGACAAAACCCAGTACGAACAAGCTCAGTTTAAAGTCTGCCTGTGGTTTAAAAAACAGGTATTAAAATATGCTAACTGTTACACAGCAGATTTGAAATATGCTTTTAATCTGATTTTCTCCATACTTTTTATCCAAGCAGGCATCTACTATCAGCCATGCTGACTGACTGTGTCCTCTAGCCAGCCCTTGCAGGCATCAGCATGTCCTTCAGACTTTCATCCTCCCAGAGCACCTGGTTCGTAGCTATCACAGAATCTCTTTTTGTCTCTCCATGGTCCTTCTCAACTGAGACCTGGTATCTGTAAAACCCTTGAGATTCTCCTCTCCAAGGAGCTCTAATTCCCATCTTACTCTCTTGTTTCTTTCAGCTGGCAACATGCTGTGCTAGAGGCCAACTTTTTTTTTGTTAAGTTTTAACAAGCCTTGTAAAATGTGTCACCTCAAATCTCCTGATTTTTATCATGAAGTGAATGAACTACTACTAAACACTTGGGAATTGCTAAAATGGGAAGCAAGGGGTTCCCTTCTGCTTTGGCCCCTGAATCATGTTTAGTGGTGTATTTTGGTTATTTCGGCCTTTCCCAGCAGCAAGTCCTTCTCCCTCTCTTCTATAGCACTCTTTCTTTACAATCCATATTACAGCCATTTGCTAGTTCCCCGTGAGTTTGTTTTTCTAATGTCTGTCCTTCCTTTGGTCTACAAACTTGAGAAGAATCTATAGCTGAAGGTCACGGGAGGTAACTTCTGTCTTAAGTAAGTGGACAGGAGATCCATGACTCCTTTAGTCCATTTGGTCTAATCGAGAGGGTACACCTACCTGACAGGATGCTGTTTTGGTCTGTTATCACCACTGTTGTACAACTGCATTTAGGACTCTCTCTGAGCAGTAGAGGATTAACCCTTATTTCTTCTTCCCCTCCCAGGGGTTACAATGGGTGTTTCCTTAGAATTTCACCAATACATTGTGCCTGGAAGGGAATAGGATGGAGTTAAACCAGCAGTTCCTTAGATGTGAGCAAGTGGCCCTGTCGTTAGATGACCACACTACTACCTTCTGCTTAGTTTTAAAAGGAAATGCTATCCTTTATCCTTATCCTCTAATAGCTCTCTGGCTTATTGTTGCTATTGAAATAAAGCAATATATCACCCATACCAGCAACACCTTCTTTCTTAGGGCCTGAGTACAATATATCAATTCAAAAAGTCAAAAATTTCTAATACAATTATCATCTAGATTTTCAAAGAACCCTGTGGACAGACATAGCCTAGCAGATAGGAGAGTCTATCTTGCCGTCATTCTGGCGTTGAGGACAAGAATAAAGAAGTCATTAAATATGTTAGTAAAATAAGGTTTATTTCTCTGGGCTTCTTTCTTTTTGCAGTATTTAAGAACAGAACCACATCAGATAAAAGATCCGTCTAGTCAAGTATCAACGACTCTAACAACACCCAGCAGACACTGAAAAGCACACGAATAGAGGTAAGAATGTAGTGACATTTCTCCAGAACACTTGACCAGCAGAGGCCTCAGCATTAGTGCTGTATACAATAACCCTTGATGGATTCCCCCTGATTCTGATCTTCCCCTATTGTTTTTGAACTTTTGTAAAATCATAGCATCACGTGATGGGGATTTACGCAGTGACGGCCTGTTCTGCTCTAACGGATCACCTTCATGTCAGGAAGCATCACTCAGAATTCCAGGTTCTTTTTAAACCGCACATCTTTTACACAATCTTGAGAATAAATAAGAAAAAATATTTCTTTCTTTATCAAACGCTTTCCTTTAAAACCCTACATTTATGCTACTACATAAAAATCCCCAAATAAGGCTTAATAAAGCAGAGCAACTAAGCAACGTTTGTTACACAAACAAACAAAAAAAAAAACCCAAACAACCCAGGGAAGAGTTTTGCGTTTGCTTTTTTTTTTTTTTTTTTTTTTTTTTAATATTTAAAGTTTATGTGATAGAAGAGAGGCTGTTAAGCACCATTAAATGTGCTCAGCCGTAGCACATGCAGGGATGGTGAGGCCCAGGCATCCTCATTGCCAGCACTACTGCTCAGGCTCTTTTACAACTGCAGGAAGGTATTACCAAGAGCCTTTTGTGCCTGCTGGCTTCAGAGGTACGCCAAGCAAAAGCATATCCTATAAAACAGATCTGCCTGCCTCAGATAAACTTTCTCCTGTGTTTCCATACAAAGATCCACATAGAGCAGAACACAGTTCCTACCATCACACAGTAATTTCTTTTGAAATCTTTACCACGCAGGCAGCGCGGTAAGGCAGAGTGTTGAAGACGAGAGCTTTCAAGAGGTACTAGAAGACGTAAAGTACAGGCATGGACAAGTGCCTTGTAAAGGTAAGTACCCCCTCTACTGACCTTAAGATGATATCTTCCCAACAGACTAGAAGTACAGCACGTACATGTGTGTGGTTACACACACTGTATGGGCATATGCATGCACTGATATATGCACAGAAATGCAAAAGATGAATGCCAACTATTAATATGGCATTATTTTCTCTCTAGAGATGTATCAGTATTGGTTTATTTCTAAGGTCTATAGCTAATTTCAACTCTGGGTCATATAAGCTTCACCTAATAGCACACCCATTTATCAAATATGTCATACTACATCACCAAGAAAAAGTGTTGAGCTGCTTTCTAAATCAGCTCCTTTTGCCAAGAGTATTTTGGACAATGCCACCTGCCCAAGGAATTATTTCTGCTAAGCTGTGTCTTAAAGCCCTGTTGGCTGTGGGGCTGCTTCCACTCTTCAGTAAAATCAATGGATACCCTTGACTTCAGTGACAACAGGGTAAGGTTTGACGCTATAAAAATATAATGCCCACAATATTTGTCAAAGCAACTTCATCCCGAGATCCTCTGTCACCGTGAGGAAAACCCAATTATTGGCTCACTTTAAAACTGAACTGTGGTTTAAGACCAAGTACTAAATCAAATTCAGTCATACACAGACTAGGATTTAAATATACATTTTAAAGGGACAGTTAAAGAGCAGTTTAGGCACCACATCCACCAGCTAATTCATGTTTAAAATAAGACTGATGCAATCAGAAGTATGTAGTATGTTTGTACTTCAGAATGCAATGTTTGTTCGGATATCTGAAAGAGTTCCATGTCAGAAATATATAATCCACAATTGTCCAGCAGTCAGCGAGTCCAATATGCTCAGAGAAGCTTGTTTAAAGCTCAGATAACTTTACATAGCATGAAACTGTGTGGTATAGAAATACACATTGTGTTAAGGTCAACTAGTTAAAATACTTTTGTTCATATCTGGTGGGATGGAGTTGAAAGTAATCCGTCCTAATTCAGACAAGGCCTCAGAACTGATGTATGAAGGACAGGTAGACTAAAATGAGAGAAAGATGCATGTATAAGACAGTCCAGGACAGTGAAGAGATTGAACACACCAAAGGAAAAAAGATAATCACT
This sequence comes from Egretta garzetta, assembly GCF_000687185.1. NCBI lineage: Eukaryota > Metazoa > Chordata > Aves > Pelecaniformes > Ardeidae > Egretta > Egretta garzetta. The sequence continues at coordinate 515,773 of NW_009259047.1, read as the reverse complement.
CAGTAGTTGCATTAGTTTGGGTTCTCCTGTTCCCTTAAAACACTCCTGGAACTGCCCTATGCTAGTAAGCTGTTTCCTGAAATGCCAGCTGCTCGTTTCAAATTTTAGTTGCGTAACTTTTTAAACTTCTAGAATTATTAAATAATTAGAAAATAAAATGTCTGAAGAACACAAAACCAGTCAAGGCATGAAAATGAGTATAAAAAGAGCACAAAGTTGTTCTTTAACAAAAACATCATTTAATACAAATTTAGGTATCAGTAATAATGAGAATTATTACTTTCATGACTGCTAGATTGATAAAGGATATTTGAATGCCAGCTTCTAAATATGAGGGGTTTTTTAAACTTCATACTTGGAAGACTGCAGTGGCAGACAACTTGAAACACTTCTATATCAGCAACAGCATAATGTAATGAGAGCGCGCTGATAACTTGTGAAGTCAACATCATCATCTGTTCTGGTAGAGGCCAAATGTAAGTGATTCCTGCTATTTCTGTCACTTACCTCAGCCATTCTCTCTTTTATCACACCTTATATTTGTGTTGATCCCCAGGTAGGTCACTGAAAGCTTTTTTATTGACAAGAAATCCAGGTACTGAGGTCAGCCCTTCAACACTGAAACGTACAACTAGCAGGTAGGATTAATCTAAAACTATCCTGTAGTTCTCTTAACTCCTAAAGCAATTGCTTCGTTCCCACTAGCAGCACCTTTGTACACAAGTACAGTAAGTGTTAAGCCTCACAAACCATGAAAACTTGAGATAACAGTGGCTGTACATCAAGGTCCATCAGGTGGTGGATATCAAACTGCTGTTCTCAGTGCTGTGGGCTCCATATATTAGCACTCAGAATAGTTGAATCAGCACACAAGTCCATTTCTTGAAAGGTATTAATCTTTTTAAAGGTGAAGAATTAATAACACAGAGAGAGAGAAAGGGTGAGAGAAATGCAATCTGTTACAGGACTGGGAGAGTGCAAATGAAGATTAGAGCTGTAGTTAGCTGTCGCAAGAGATTGCAGCCTCTGGTGAACAAACCCTCTCAACTCACTGGCATTTGTCACTCTCCAGCATTCTAGCCTAAATTACATTTAAAATAATTTTGAGACAGTGGAATTGTTCATAACCTGTGTATAAAAGAATATGAGTATGACAGGAGGCTAGAAGTAATGAAAAGGGGGGGGATAGATTCTTTATTGATTAACATGTATTCCTTGCAGAAGAAATAGGCAGAGGGGAGCAAAGCAGTATGGATTTTCTAGCTTGTATTAAAGTACATGATGGAAATAACTGCAACTACAGAACTATCTGCAAAATTTCAGAGACTCAGCAGGGCTTTTAAAATAATTTGTGTTTCTCTAATCCTAGTCTTCTACTTGATGGGTTTCAGAAAAGGCAAATGAGGAGTTTTTTCGTTCAGAAGAGATGCAAACTGATCAGACGTGTCCAAATACGGTCAGCAACTACATTAAACCCTCCTGGGACTGGAGCTGAAGGGACAGCAACTGGAACCCCCAGTTTAGAAGACATTTCCCACTATACCCCTCTGCTACCGACATCAACCAATAAAGCAGGATGGAGCCGTTTTGGGTTTGGGATTGTGCCAGACTGCACAGACTGAGGACTCGAAGCTCGCACCGGCACCAACACATTCACCGAGAGAGGGATGGTGGTGCTGGATCCAAGGGATGGGTTCTCAACACTCAGTGCCACGCAGTGCAGTAACAGACTGCTTCAAGTTTCTGCTGCCAGTAGAGCTGCAGGAGAAAGATGCACAGAACTTCCTTTTCACAGCAAGAATCCAGCCATAGTGAGATGACGGATGACTTAAAAGAAACAGCCTTCATCCAAGCTTGGTCATGCCAAATCCCATAAGGCTCACTCCTGGGAGGGATTTTCCCCTATGTTATGAGGACTCACAGCAATTATAAATTTGTATCTTTTTAGTAATACACACTATTGACATACATACATACAGATATTGACCCTTTTTGTACATTTGTTTTACCTAATCTGGCTTACCACTTCAAGGATAACCTGTGGTAAGAGAGCCCATACGGTTATTCTGTGATGAGGAAAAACTATTGCTACAGTTATGTCCTGTATTTTATCATAATTTTGTATCCCATTATTCTTGCCATAGGTAGGAAACTTCAGTGGTGCACCTGAGAGAGCTGCTCTAAACCCCTCTGTTTCCATTTGCCGATATTGCCAGTTGCCAGAGTGTCCCATAAACAGGCCTGAATCTTTTCAATCTCCTTCAAGATTAGCGGGAGAACTCATGTGGAAGAGTTTGGTAGACTGAAATCTAAATATTCCATTTTAGTCTTGTAAATTAATTTATAAGCAATGAGGCTCCATCCCTGGAAACCTTTAAGGCCAGGTTGGATGGGGCTCTGAGCAACCTGATCTGGTTAGCCGTGTCCCTGCTCACTGCAGGGGGGTTGGACTAGATGACCTCTAGGGGTCCCTTCCAACCCAAAACATTCTATGATTCATAACTGAAGATTTTCCATTACTATTTCAGAGAAAAAACATGCAAAATCTGGTTAGAATACAGCACAGTAACTACGTTGTATAGTAGCCTTCATACAAACTGTGGCCCAAACCACTGTACAAAGTTATATAAAATAATGGTTTAAATTACACAACGCAGTTACAAAGACATTGTATGATTAATAAATTAAAGTAATTGATCATAAATCCAATGAGAGAGAGAAATTAACAAGCATAAGCAGGGCTGAAAGACGCATTTTAAGATGGATGAGAGAGGAGATGGAGAATCACTGAAGCAGACACAAAAGAAGGTTGGCCCATGCTGGCAAAGCACAGAAGAGTCTTGTGACAAGGAACCGTGGTTAAGGACAGAAAAGCTCTTGAGAAAGAGGATGGGAGATTTAAGAAAGGAGCTGGTGCTCCACTGCCTTGTTGCTCATCCTGTCAATTTACCCCTAGGAAATGGGATGAAGTACAGACAGATTAGACCGGTAGTATTTACAGCAGTCAATTTTGCTCAGATAAAAAAAGAGCTGGAAGACATGGGAAAAGCAGCAGAGTAGGTTGATTGGATCTGAGAGGGCCACTGAGACCAAAGCTACAGGAGTAGCAAAGGCAAATGAAGACAGGAGGATTTAGTGAGATGGTATAGAGGACATAGCTGCTTTGCACCTGGCACATTTATATTCAGAAGGAACAAAAACAGAGTTACTGGAGCATGTGTGCTATAGAGGTGACATTGAGAGGCAACATAAAGGTGATACAAACCAGGTCTCTTACACCAAGGTCAACTGGCTGCAGTCAATCGCTTGTCTTGAACTCAGACTATGCACGTCCTAATAACCAAAGTATGAGTCCTATAGTAGGGACTCTGAATTGGCTTTTCAAAGAACTGGGACAAAAACTAAAGTTAACTGCAACAATCATCTTAAATACACTGTCTGTGAACCCAAGCACATTTCTCTACCACTTTCCAAGTTCGCATATTGCTGAGAGGCAAACCAAGCAAGGCTCTGGAGAAAGTCTGAAGCATAAGCAAAGTGATCTCTAAACTAGGCACTTTACAAAGTCTACAAACAAGCTCCAGCCTCCTCCTTAGGCAAGGATAAAGGATCAGGAAACAAAAGCCTGCAAATGAGCTCCAGGTACAGAGACACCGGTATCTTTCCGGAAGCCTGGTGTAGTCTGGGCAGTACTATATTGACATAGGCTCTACTGATGCAGAGGCCACTGCGACACTGATGCCAAAAGGATTTTAAGAACTCGGATTCATTTATCTTCAATTTTGTGACACGTATCTTTGGCCCAGGGGCAATGCTGGCTGGGATCAGCACCGTCTTCCCACACCTTCTGCAGAGAGAAATCACTGCTCTAGCAACAGGAATCACTTTTAATGGTGGAGGCCTCCTTCCCTTTCTAACTGCCTGGGAAGAACATCACCTCTCACTTCACTCATCCCTCCTTCATCTCAAACAGACCAATGCCCGTGCCAACTGCCACTGATCTATGGGTGACTAATTCACAACATGTTTCCATTGGAATGCAGATTCACCATGATTTAACATAAAATAATATCTGAATATGAAGCCATGTTAATAGATGCAGACTAAAAGAGTGCAAACTGGATCCATAACTGCGCTGCACAGTGCCTTGGGACAAGATACCATCAGTTAACTCTTTGTGGTAAGCTGCAGTGACCCTCCCCTCAGTGTAACAAAGAAAGTCTGCCACTAAGGTATCAGACCAGTCCCTGCCCCACCTTTCCTCATTCACCATCATACGCTGAAAGCTGAAAACATTTTTCAGACAGAGCACCATGTCCTTAATGCTAGGATAAAAACAGAAAGAGAAAATGGGAGGCGGAAAGATAGGATTTCAACCCAGTTTGGTCTAATTTTTAAATGGAGTCAGTGTTTTTCACTCTAGATGCCTGCTTACTTATTCAACTCCAGTTCATTCTTAGGGGGATCTTGTCAATAAAGTCAAATCAGGCTCTCTGTGAGCAGTGAGGTTTTTGAGGGTCTTTTTTGAGGGCTTCATTAAAAGCAGACAGTTTCTCTAACCTTTTAGCAGAACCTGTTATCTGATGACGTGAATTAAAGTCTCTCAAATGACTAATAATCATATCAAGGCTGCCATGTCAGCTTGTAGATTTGAATAAGAGGGTCTGAAAACATTTGCATGCCTCGATGTGCCAGTGCTAAGAAGCTAATGTGATAGTGCTGTCATAAAGCACTGGAAAGACATGACTTAATGTAATCTGTCATGTCATATGCTAATCTTCAGCCATTACTTGAGTGCTGTAAGTAAGTAGAAAGCATTTGGGAGAAATCCTTTTCAATTTCTCTGAGTACCACTTCTGCTGCTGGTCAGCTCAAATGGGTTTTGTGCATTTAATGCAGAGCTCAAGTCAAGTTGGTTTAGGTCACACTTAATTAACCAGCACATTGATGGGCTGGGCTAGCACAGCACTTGGAAAATGGGTATTCCTGATACTGCCTAACAAGTAAATATTTCATATGCCAAAGGAAAAATAAAAGAGACTTTCTCAGGCCTTGATAAGAATGTGTCCTTTCACAAAAACACTGACTTTTTAGCAAGACACTCTCTTCTGTGCCTCACTTGCCTTGCTTCTACATGTGAAGACAATTTAAACAAAGATGATCGTAAATAGTTAAAGACATTTCCATTTGTAACTGCAAACTTTTAAAGCACCTGATCTGGACTTGTCATTTAAACAACAATAGACAAGAGGCAGCTTTAAATGCAATGTACTTTTTAATAAGAACAGAGAAAATGATCAAAGGGAAAATTTCACTTTACTTATTTGTTTTAGGAAAATGACATCAACATTTTTTTTTAATATACAGCAGGTAGAAGAGGGAGAAATTCTCACAATGCTAAGTACAGCATGTGGGACGGAAAATGAAACATATTAGTGAGAATGACAGAAATTTCAGGACAATTTTAGCAAAGTGTGAAGGGATTTTGAGTCAACACTTGAAGGTTATTTTAATAATAGCTACAGCCTTTTCAAATAAAAGCTTAAGAACCCTGTGCCTTTTGCAGCTATGAGGATGTTTAGCAGGGCTCAGCAGTTTGCAGCCTGCCCCAGCTAAACCTGAAGGCTTTGTGCTCAAGGATTTCAGATCATTTAGATTAGGACTGCCATAAAGAAACGTGGGAACATTACACCCATACCAAGAATAAGAAAACTTTCCTCATTCTGTTTTCTTGGTGGTCACATTGGAATCAAATCCTGCAAAAGTCAGACATTTCATAGACCTACAGGAAACAGAGATAGACAATCTTTACAGTATTAGGTCATTACGTTCATTTTCTTGCCAATGCTGGATTGGTCCCCATAGTAAATACTGAAGTGCTTCATTCAGTCTAAATTTAAAATGACTCATTTTAATAGGGCTTCCACCATTCCCAAAGGGAAAGTGCAAAGTATTCTTACCCTCCAGCAGCAAGCGTGGCTGTTCCCCCTTCAGGTCTAAGCCCCCACCCTGCCTTTCTCTATGCTGTAGCATAGGGAAACCTGTACAATTTCAAGCCTCAGTTTCCCTTGCTACTAAAACACTTCAGAGTTCCTGATCAAGAGCCTTCCCCTACTGGAGGAATAAAAAGCCACAAAATACACTGTCAGCTCTGTATGGGATCAGTAATCCTTCAGTCCTTTAATACTGGGCTGTTCAATTGTGTTCTCAAGCTAAAGACCTTATTCCTTCCCATTTAATGGGTTTAATCCTTCAAACACTAGCCTTTTAGAGACCTTTTTCTGAAGTTCCTCATCTGTTGATGACACTACTACAATGAAATAAAGTCCTCTGCCTTTTTCAGCATCGCAGAGGGATGACAGCAGGTCTTCCTCCCATTCTCACTAGAAGTACCAAATGGAAAGGCAAGGACTTAGGGCAGATGCAACCACAGGACCTCAAGCCTTCACCAGTTCATCAGCATAGTAAAATGAAGTCTCAGCTCCTGGTGATCTGTCTGGCTTTAAGTCACCTGAGTATTTTTGCTGTGGAGTAACCCAGGACCAGAGCTAGTCCAAGCTTATGGAGAACAGTTTTAAAAAGACCATTTCCCTGAGTATTGAAAGTCATGTCTATAGTCTAACAGATGTCACTACCATGACGCTTCTCCAAAGAGTCAGCCAGAATATGTCAGACAGCCAACCTACTTATATTTCTTTTACTCTTTCCTCATATAGAATACGCATCATTCCAACTTCTTAATAGTTTTTCTTGGTGTTCTCTTAACTCCTTCCACATAGTTGACTACCTTTGGCTATAACGGTGTCCAGAACTATTTTTTAAGAAGTAGCTCCTCAGAGCTGTGAGAGGGACTGAATATCTAGAAAGCGAGGCTAATGCATTTCATTGTCCTGTACTGTATTTGAGGGGAAGCATGCTGTTTTATTCACCAACAAATAGAAGGGGCTATTTTCACAGATGAACAGACAAGCAAGCTGGACTTCAGCTGTATTGACTTGGTCGTCTCATACTGATCATTGCCAGGTAGCATGTTTTTCAGAGTATTTTACGAGAGACAAACTTCTATTCAAACTCACGCTAGACTCTGTCTTAGCTCTATTAGCTTGAGCTGTAACTCCAGTTTTGCATATAATTTGAGTTCCATCTGCACAGAGTAGGCAAGTTTTGGTGGAAGACCTAGTGCATACTAATACCTTGCAGTCAGATGACTTCACAGACATTACAAAGCTTAGGTGATACTCTCAGTCTATTTCCAATGCATCGTCTTCTGAAGGCCATCCCAAAGACTGCAGGTCAATATTTGGTTCACAAGCTGAGACTATTGTGAAGAGCCCTAGTTAACACCATCTGTGATGGTACTTGCCAACCAGGAGTGTGCTAAAACTACCTACGGATTTCACTTGTGGCACAATACAGCCAGCCATCAGGCAGAAGCAGTTTCAATTATTGTCATCTGAGTTGGCTGGCTATGACTCAGAGTGCCTGTGTGCATGATTACACACACTCAGTTATCCAAACAAAGCAAACAAGGTCTAAGCTAGTTCAAAATTACTATTTATTGGTCTACAGAGTGATATTTATCAAGTGTCACAAAAGTATGGAGCATCAAAAAAGAGCATAAAGGCATCCATTATTGTAAAACCCACTTAGGATTGGTTTCCAAAGTTTGTAATAAACTTTTAAAAGAAGATGAAATGTATCCTAAATTTTTCATGGTTTATGATCAATAGGCTATAGGAAATCAGCTCAAAATGACAATATTAAACTATGAATGTTTGTTTGCACCACTGCAGATAACTACCTGAAAGATGTAAATCAATAATATAACAGATGGGAAAAAGAGAGATTATTTTTGTATGCAAATGGAATTACTTAAACTAGTACAAATCAGAAATCAAGACTGTTCAGCAAAAGGTTTTCTGAAGGTTATCAAATTTATTAGTGATTTCTTCTTGTCATTGGGGGGAACACTAAGCCTAGAAAAATACAGAAGTGAGATCCTCCATATTGCTTCTTCTCATACCAATAAGATCTTATTCTTCAGAAATACAATGCAGCAGTACCAAAAGGAGACAAAGTTTACAGACAGGCTAAGTAAACTAAAGTTCAGAAATAATAAACAACACAAAGATTATTAACAGACTGACTGCACAAAGATGCAATCAAAAGCACAGAGAAGAATGCAACTGTTTAAAGCCTCCTCAGCCCATGTTAAACTGATTTCCTCAGCCTGACTTTTTCAAAGTCATTCATGGTTTGATCTGTATGTATGAGCATGATCACAGTGGAAGGCACCTTACGTGCTTGCTTTATAGGGCTCGGACATCCAGATGAGAAAGAAGGATTTGAGGCTCCCTTTGTACCTATTTGCCAGTTGTACGGTAATTTGCTGATGAGATTTCTTACACTCTGTTAATATGGATTAATGAAACTAATAGACTAATGAAAGAACAGTGTTTTACATTTTGAGTGAAAGATGGTCAGATTTTTTGATATGATACAAGAAATCCATACTCAGTATTCTCCAGGTCTCACAGCATAAAATCTTTCAGGTTAGGAATGAAAAGAGCTGTTTCCTCATTAGGGAAACCTCACATTTACCATATCAGGTTAATCAAATACCTGCACACAAAGAAAGTCTTCCCACCAGTACCACCACTTTCCACAGTAAACTAGACAGGTTGGATATTTGTAGGACTTCATAGATGTAGTTTTCTGTTCTCTAGACACATCTGCTAATGTCATTAGGCACAGACACTGGGGTGGGTCCCCCATTTTCTTTGGCCCAAGATTTGACCTCCCCTAAAAAAAAGTATTAAAAGCCAGCAGGCACCAATTTAGTTCCTTGCTTTTCCATAAGCAACAGGGCCAATGGCAAACAGTCAAAATATTCCCTTAGAAGCCTGAAGTGGCATTAATATGAGCTTGGGACTTTACCAGGTCTTTGAGTACAGAATTTAGACTTCTCTACCGTAACACTACACATATGAATGTTCTGAAGCTTCCATTACCTTCAGGCTTTTTTAAAAACAGAAGAATGTTTGATTTGGATGGTTGCATTAAATTAGGGGATATTAATGGATTATACCCACAGCCTCAAAAGTAATTGCCAGTTGTCTACAAGTGACTACTTCTATATGAAGGCCAAAATTATCAAAGCAAACCACAAACAGTAGTTCACAAGCACCGAACATGTGCTCCCTGTTTATCTTTCTAGGTCAGTGCCTCCAGTCTAGGCAGAACCTTCATTACTTCTCAAATACAATAGACAGCAGTTAGAATTCAGAAACTCAGCTGTATTTGCAAATGAATGTCCTGGTTCGGGGCAACTGTTGCAGCATGGCCACCCTAGAGACATTGACACACTCATACCCAGACCTAAAATGAGTGTATTTGGAAGACAGCAAGAAAAAAGGTATCCTGGAAGTTCCTTAGTAGTCCTATTGCACGGGCAAATAGAAGGCTTCAGATTTTCTTCAGTACAGATTCTTTCACAAGCACATCATCCCCAAACTACAGTATACGTATATAAATACATGTGTACATATCTGTGCATGTACAAACATAAAACTTGCATATATTGTTTTTACTGCATGATGCTTCAAAAATAGACTGCAAAGGGAAATAGAGACAAAATGCTGAATTTAAGATAAAAGTTCATCTGAACCTCTCATGGTCTGAAGCATCGTATTGCAAATTGCCATTCAGCAGTGCCAACCTAATAACCAACAACATGATGGTTAACCAACAAGAAACTTAAAGTGCATCTGAGTAGAACATATCAGTTCTGAAGTCTCAAGAAAATAAACTAAATAAATATCTAGAGAGCGCTCTTATTTATGCATAGTAAGGTTAATACACCTTAAAACTTTCACAAAGAGTTAACAGGGCAGTTCTGCCCTCACAGGAGCGCTTGTGTCCAAGTGCTCTAACTAGTAATGGAGCCTGCTTGGATGTTCACAACAAAATATCTTAGCTCCTATTAACTGTGACTGGACACACACATATTTGGATCTGATGCCTAATGCTAGACACTCAAGTTTGTACAACTCTGCCAGAACATTTATACCATGCATTTGCACATAGTCTACAAATTGCTCTAATGTCTTCTATGCAAGCAGTTATAAACCTGAAGCTGCCTCAGTGGAAATAAAGTATATGCACCAGCCATCCCTGACTGGGAGTATATCTATCCACAATACTTATACAACAAGCAATGGCTTCTCAGACTTTGGTTTTTTTTTTTTTTTACTTCTATTCAGTCCAATTTAAAAAAAAAAATTTTTTTTTCTATTTTTCCCCTCTTCCCCATTTTGTGTCTTTGTTTAATTTTGTATTTTACAGTAACTATGCATAATATAGATGGGAAAATACCGGTATCAACACAGAAAATCATTCTGGACATGAATATTCAAATGCTAATGCACAGTATATTTAATTTCAGTCTAGTTGTAGCTAGAGTACTCTAGGCATCTTCAAACACACACACAGTTATATCTCTAGGATGAAGTCTCATATAAGATAGACTTTATAGTTTAAGAAATAGAACAGGATATGAGCAACACCTCTGTTGCTTCCATAACTTTGCAAAACTATCCAATTCTTTCTTTGGGAAGCTGACCCTTTGAAAAAAAGTAGCAGTAGTGTGGGTTGTGTTGTTTACTTCAATGTTTTGAAATTTCAACATCGACATTGACCTCTGACAAAGCACCAAGAGAACCAAAGAGCAGGTGGAACAGTGGAAGAATGCGCTAATAGATCTGAATGTAAAAGCTCAACTAGTTGAAAAAACCAACCCATCATATCATCAGAGCAGTTCTGAGAACACAGAGATGCCCAAAGTAAACAAGAAGAGATTTGGGTATCTGGAAAGAACCACCTGAAGAGCAGCAATTCAACAGAAAGGCCTCCTTCAAGGAAGGAGGGGCATAATAGTCACTCCCTGGAAGTCCATGATTTCGTAAGGTATGCCTCTTGTCAGGATCCTGTTTTTGGATAGGATGGCAGAACGGTAATTAAGTTCTTAGTATGCAGTGGTATCAAATTGGAAGAAATAACACATGATGAGGAACAACATAATGAGATACAGAAGCAATCTGATCTTCTACAAATCTGAGTTAATAGATATTAAATGCAATTTGGTGGAAGTATTCACCCATGAAGGAAACAAAACCTACAAAATGATAAAATACTGCAGTTTGCTGATCAAGGAAAGATTACTTTGAAAATATATTATATTGAAATGATTGCTGGTAGAAAGAGAGAGTTGTTTGTCAGAAGGAAGGCAGACACATATTCTTATGTGAATTTAGGAGTCGCCAACCAGATGGATATGGTTAGGGCGTAACAATCTAAACCCCATTTTATTTTAGGTATGAAATGGGATGTCTATGGTTCCGAGATGTCAGGATCTCTACTAACCAAGACAAAGTCAACTTCATGGATGATGAAACAGTGTTTCTAAAGGATTTTAGACTTCAAAATAGCTCTTCCTAAAGGTCTGTTCAAATTAAGGAGCTTTGAGTCAAATTTTGTCTGTACAGAAGACTTGGAAAAGGATTAGTCCACACACAAGGACCAGACACTTACACATACACTGGAAGGATCATACAGTCGGGATTTTCTCCATCCCTAAAAGTATTGCTGGAATTCACAGCTATTACCATCATCATGGCAGCTTTCCACATTATGTTTTTCTGTTCAAGTGCCATGTGATCACCTGCAGAGTAGCTACAAATCTATAAAGTCCAATTTGATTAATATGGATCAAAACCATTTAAAACAGACAAAAAAAAAAAAAAGGACCACAACAATTAGAACATAGAACTCAAACTTTAGAAAGTTAATATAGAGAGGAAAAAAGCAAATATTTTACCAAACTGTTAAACAGATTAGGCCAAAATCAGTCACCAGAAATATTTTCAGATAGGTTATAACAGCATGTAGCCATAACAGAGGGGTATAAACAGCTTTCTGAAGTCTCTCCAGCCCGGGATGTCCACAGACAAGAACTGAAACTCTTCTAATCTAGGAGGACAGATATCTTCCAATACACTAGTGTGTTGCCATTAGGGAAAGCAATGTTTCAAGCAGGCAACATTCTTTTCTAAACTACCCTGAAACTTTGTGAAGGTGAGCTGAAGGAAAATGAGTGCTACAACTACAGTTTCAACTGGTTGAGAACTGGATCCCAAATGTCTGATGTGAGACAGCATGGCAAGAGAAAGGGGGAAGAAAGTGACAGAAAACCAATGGAATGTAAGGCAAAACCCCCAAGTATTCTGTCTCAAATTCTCAGCGCCTGAACTTTGGGGTCCTCATTTGGTAGAATGAATAACATTTTTTTTTTCCTGGTGCTGAGAGTAATTTTTTTTTTCTTTCCCGCTCGTTCTACATATTTGTACTGCCTTTGGCATAACACAGGAAACAAAGTTAATAACAAATTGCTAGATTTCTTTAAAATGTTTTATTGTCAATTATAATTCAACTTTAAATGGACTCTTGTCAGTTAGGGAATTGGTCTCAATTATACTTTTTATGAATGTGAAAACACAAAGTGTGAACTTCAAAATATGACTTTATCAGCACTATATGAGCCGCCCTATGGGACCTCCCTTTCTTTTCCATTCCACACTTTTTTGAGTGCTTTTGTCATACCATACGTCAGGATTGCTGTTTATCTGAAGACTCTTCTAGAGGCAAGAACTGGGAACCAGAGGGAGAAGAAAAGGGAGGAGGGAAAAATCTCAGGTTCGTGGCTTTGTCTGTGTGCTTACGTCCATATGCTTTTTTCCCCTCTTCCTGATGCCTTCTGCCAACCAAACTTTAAAAAAATATATTCAGTGTCTGCTGTTGTATTGAAATGTCTCAGGCAGTTCATCAGTCTATCACAGCTAATACTAATTTTAGTCTTTAAATAAAAAGTGGATACTTTTTTTCTGGCTCTCATTATGTATACATACATCACTCCTAAAAAATGCCTCAAAATTCACTTGCAAGTACTTGCACTGACATTAATAGCATCTAGAGGACTCAGTTCCTGTAGAGTATCTGTATGTGTAGGTGCTACTAGTCTTCTCTTGAAAAGGAAACTTTGTTTATATTGAGTGTCATTCATTCACTTTCATCTTCACCCACACAGAAGTGCCAAGATCCAACTTTCAAAGGGATCAGACCTTTGACCAATCTGACTTTCCCCACAGGCTGAGGAAGGTTCAAAAGAGCAATAGAGGAAGTCTGACCTATCCTTGTTCTGTGAAACAGACTGTAAATGCAAACTATTAAGAAGCAGCATGGCTTCACTACTCAACATAGAAAGGACAATATTAAAGAATGCAATGACATGTTTCCCAGACCCTTGACTCTTAAAAAGATGATCCATCGCTTTGATAGAAATTCCAGTACTACATGAAGCCTAAATGACCATATTAAATTTGTAAAGAGAAGCTAAAATCTTAACTGAAGGTGGAGCAAGACACTGGCTGGTTGGACTAGAGTATAGTATTATCAGAATGCTAAAAAAGGTCTGAAAGATTAAACCCAGACAGAAAGCAGTAAGTACAATGGAGAATATCATGTGTAAGTTTAGGGACAGATTTCGAATGAAGAAATAATATGTATGTATAATATGAAGTATGAAATAAAAGGATTACAAAAATTGGAAATAGCCCACTAGACTTTTCAGCCCCTAAATAGCTTTGAAAATCTGATCTGTCAGCACTCTTGAAAATTTTATCCCAAAGCTTTCTACCAAAATATCTCAATACAAAGAATGTAGATCATATAACTTCAGCCTTATCACTGTCAGTTCTACAGCTAGGTAGGTTTTCTTCAGACCTTAGAGCCTGCAATGTAAAAATAACCATGATCTACAGACTTTAAATTTTGAATTAACGATGAAGTCTTAGTTTGGGGTGCAAATACTCAAGACAGAAAGTGTAAAATCGTGCAGCAGGACAAAGAAATACTGCCTTGAATAGTAAACAAAAGAAAACTAATGTAATCAGGATGAAGTTGGAAATGTGGGGACTGTGGATGTTGGAAGTGAGGTAGTTGAGACTGAGAAAGAGAGCCGATGACAGTAGTGTAAATGGGGTGTTGAATGACTTAACCACTTATTTCCTTGCTTTTTGTTTGTGTTGGCATACAGGAAGTCTAGCAATCTTAACCAGAAGCTGATAAAATCTGGATGTGTGGCTAGGTAGACAGAGAAGTAGACAAATACAAGTGTAATATACATTATCACAGAGCATAAATAACATTGGCTAAGAAAGCAGGACAGCTTCATTTCATATATCGCAAAGTAGAGACAGAAGTACCATGTAGCAAAACACAACACATGGAGCTGAATGGAAGTGAAAATTGAGGAGTTCTGTGATTTTAGCTCAACAGGAGGCAGTAGCACTTGCAGACTTGTTTAAAAGTAGTTTAAGATACCTTGTATATGAATCATTCTGTTAGTAAGAAATGAAACACTGAATAAAATTTTGAGACACAGGGACTGGCCCACCCCAACTGGAAGAGACAAGGAGAGTTTGGAGACATTCACTGCTGAAGGAATATATTTTAGGAAGACTGATATCAGGTCTCTTGAGCTTTAGAGGATCCCAGGAAAAGGTGTTGTGCTCAAAAGTGTAAATGACAACATGGAAAACAGGTAAGCGGACTATTTTCTATAATACTCCATCTATAACAAACCATCAGAGCTCTCCAAAAGCACCTACTTTTTTTTTTGGTGATAAGGTACCTAGTGTTTCCTGCACGACACGTTCTTTGCCACAACATCCTAAGCCAACACACGGTAAATACTTTGTGATCTTCATCTGAAAGTGCAAAGCATATTCTAATGAATCACATACAGCATTCTGCATGGGTAAAGAACTGCTGAAAAGAACTACTATGCAATGCTTAGGAAACGAGCCTCAATGGCAGACTGTGCTACAGTATTAGCTCTTTCGCTTTTCTGATCAGTTCTGTTCCTGTTATTGCTACGCACAGAATACATATTGCTCTGAATGCTCTGATTTGATACTCTTCTTTGCCAGTCTGCAGTGATCAACATCTCAGTATTCTTTGTTCAATTGTCTGACCAAAAAAAAAAAAAAAAAAAAAAAGGCTTTTTTCCCCGATAAGAAAAACAAAAGTTTGTGACATTGGCACAAGTATGGCAATGGATAAGTCCTTTTATTGACTGCAGATGTTTGCAAAAGCAGGGAGAAAAGCAGAGTGGAGGGCAATTACACTGCCGATGTCTAACAAAGGAGGACAGGCAAATTCTCTATATCAGTAAATAGATGGGCTCCTCTTGAGGTTCACCTAGAGAAACAGAATTTTCCTCTTTGAACAACTGTGAAATGTTTTCTTTGTCTTTCTTGCCCCACTTTTTTTTTTGTTTTGATTTGGGTCTTGAGGGTTTTTTTTTTTTTTGTTAAGTTTTCCAACTAGACCTTGCAATTCCAGACCTAAAGAAAAATCAGTTCTTTCTTCCTGTGAATTGGATCACAAAGCTGGAGTTTCTATTTGTTTAAAAGGAAGGGTCCAAGTCCTGGAAGATGCTGAGTGCTCTCAGCTTGATAACTTCAGAGATTAGAAAATCACTTGCCAGCAGTACAGATGCAATTATTTTTTAACTACTTAGACTGACATCTCTCTGTCTCTCTTAGGCAGACTTTTTCCCTCCCAGTCTGTTCTACCTACCTTACCATCTCCATGCAACCTCTTGCCTTTCTATTCTGAACTCCACACCCATAAGTGTAACAGCCCCGAGGTTCCTTCCTCCCCAGGATAGCTGGGAAATAATAGGGGAGTTCTGTAAGGGTAGGGTTTCTTCACACAGAGTCTACAGTCTTGATAACCAGTAAGGGTGAATGATGTCAAGACAGTGACAAAGAGAGTCCAAGACACACTTCTAGTCAGAGTAATACAGCCAATTCCTCTCCCCTGGCAGGGCATGGCCAGGAGCTGGACACTTCACTGTATCACTTTTGTCATTGTTCTGTAACACTGCGGCAGAGCTTCCTCCCGAAGAGCATGCATTTTGAAAATGCCTTTTTTAAAGGCTGAAGTCATATTTCTAAAGAAAATCATAAATTTTCATACCACATTTTGAACTGTAAAATAATATTATCATTTTTAAAACCTGTATTATATTCTATCAAGACACAATTTACCATTAGGCAAGTGACATATCAAGAGCTTAATGAAAAACTGTTAGGATAAGAGTTTAGTTGAAGACAATATTTCAGCAGGTACATTTCAAAGTTACCATAGAATCACAGAATCATTTAGGTTGGAAAAGACTTTTAAGATCATCAAGTTCAACCGTTAGCCTAGAACTGCCAAGTCCACCACTAAACCATGACTACATGACCACAGCTACACTGCTTTTAAATACCTCCAGGGATGGGGCCTCGACCACTGCCTTGGGCAGCCCCTTCCAGTGCTTGACAACACTTTGGTGAAGAAATTTTCCTAGTATCCAACCTGAACCACCCCTGGCAAAACTTGAGGCCATTTCCTCTCGTCCCATTACTTGCGAGAAGAGACCAACACACACCCCCTCCCCGGCTTCCCCCTCCTGTCAGGCAGTTGCAGGGAGTGATAAGGTCTCCCTTCAGCCTCCTCTTCTCCAGGCTGAACACTCCCAGCTCCCCCAGCCGCTCCCCATCAGTCTTGGGCTCCAGACCCCTCACCAGCTTCATTGCCCTTCTCTGGACACGCTCCAGCCCCTCCATGTCCTTCTGGGAGTAAGGGGCCCAACACTGAACCCAGCATTCAAGGGGCAACCTCAGCAATGCCCACAATGACTGCCCTGCTCCTGGCTGGCCACACCATTCCTGATATAAGACAGGCTACTGTTGGCCTTCTTGGCCAATGCAATTAGAATTAAACCCACCCTTAGACTTGTGTAGCTGAACACTTAAAGGTTTAAAAAGAACTGTGCCAGTCTGCTACAGTAGCTTATGCCAGACTTCCCTATCTCTGTGATATAGGGTCTGTGAATTATATAGCATTAACCAAAATTTAAAGGTATAATAGCAAAAACCCCCTCCAAACAAGTTGAGAACTCTTTCAGCCAATATGCATGATTTTCTACATAAATTAATTCAATGAACAGAATACCATTAACATTTTTTTTCCATCTATCTTCATTTTCTAGGCAGCTCAGTTAAAAAAAAAAAAAAAGTGCTGTTTCTTACTCATTGCCGTGAGTTTCATATGTTAAATAAAGACAGACCAACCTTAAGCCTTTTGATAAATATGATGCTGTGGTAACTGCAGCATTCACTTCGTATCCCATTTCTCCAATTTCCTGTCAGCCAGATGTCACTTGCAATGCAAACACTAGAAAAATATGAAATAATAATTTCATACATCATCTATGCGAGCACGAGCCAGTCAAACATTCAATACAAATTCAAACTGCTACTACACATAAAGCAAATATCATCCAAATAATATTTAGAATGATTGAAAGGCTTTTGATTTGGAAGTGTATACTCTTAAGCTAAGTGGTCCCCAAGACCATCTAGAAAATTCAATTGTTTCATTTTAAAATGTTTTCTGCCCAAAATTATATCAAATCCTAATGTCTCAGTAGAAACACATAGGATTGGATTGCTGACTGGGCGCCTGATGTCAAAGAGGAATCTAATTTTCCGATGGCATTTCCTCATACTGTCTCACCAAAACACAAAATTGATAAAATTTTAATGGATAATTTTCAGAACAGGACATTAGCCATTGTGCTGGGACATAGTGCAGGAGAACACCATGTAGCATCAGAAAGGCAATGTATCAAACACAGTTTGAATAAATATTAATATACAGCACACACCTTACATTCTATGTTTTTCTCTTGCAAGCAGGAACAGAATTCAGAAGGTAAGTTTTGCACTAACAGGCACATCTCTCTTCCCCTCCCTTTGCAAGGCTTTTTTTTTTTTTTTTTTACAAGTCATCTCTTAAAAATATAGGTGCAATACATTACTTAAAAGGGCACAGTGTTCATCTTTGACTGGGGTGACACAGTCACAGTCAACCCAGTCCTATTCCGATTGAAATCAATTGTGAAAGTCATATTGACTTCAATGACTACACCACTAAACTCTTCATATAATAAAATGGTTTTGTTAAGCAAAAGCTTCTACAGCAAAGATTGCAGTGATGGAATAAATGAAATATCCCCCTCTGGATCTCCTGATGGGGCTAGGTACTGCAAGCACTGAATGTAACACCGAAAGCCATGACATAACACAAGATGAAATGACTAAATTCTACTCCTGATGACAAAGAAGTTATACTAGGGAGAAAGGTACTCATTAACTGTATTATGTTATCACTCAGTAAAGATGCAAAATATGTGTATGGCAATGTGCTATTTAAAATGTGTTCTTCACCAAAGAGTTTTCCTTTTGATTAAGTTAGGCTATTAATCATGTAAAATTTGAGACTTATTTAGAAAATACAAGTGGACAAGTGAAAAAAGTGAAATAAGATTTTACTAACCTTTGTAAATTACTTTGAATTTATAATGAAAGTGTAACACAGTGGAATATATGGTGAACAGGATTGACCCAGCTTCCCATTTCATGCCATTTATTACTAGCTGGGTTTTGACATCTGTATACGTATATATAGTCAGTATATTCAGGTGATTGTTTATGCCGATAGAGAGAGGAGGAGCAGCACCCATATGCGCTTTCATCAAGACTTAACCATTAAAAAACTTTACTAAATAACCAAGTAAAACTCTCAGAACATTAAAAAGACCACAACAAAGGAAATCAGTGATGAAAGTGGAGAGGTTTAATCTTCTGGGGAAATAATGTCCTGTCCACATCACATGCCAAGTCTGCCACAGGTTAGGATTTTTCTTTCCTAGTGATCTGAAAAACATCACTGAAGTCCTCAAATTGGTTAAAGACTAGGGCTGGTCATGTAGCCAAAGATACCTCTGTAGCTACAGCTTTCTTTCAGAAATCCTCAGTTTTATTTCACTGCTCAGAGGACAGAGACATTCTGAAGAAGAAATGAATATTTTTGTAAGTTCTTTATGGATCACTGCATGCTTCTTTTCCAGTTAGTCTTGGTAGAAGACTTGTCTAGATCTAGTCAATAATATGCTTTTGGCACTATGCAAAAGCTGTGCTAGAGCTTGGTAAGACATAGCTTCCCTAAACCCCAACTATGAGTGGAACATAACCTGTAATTGCCTATCACATGCACCACTCACTCAGTTACGCCCTTTCCCAATGCTTTCATCATTTCTGCCACAACAGCCTGCCAGATTGCCACGTCCAGTCCATCCTCCAAGCCAGTTACCTTTGTTCCTCCTGCAACTCAAAGTAGTTCCCCTTGCTACTGTTAAAAACAAAGTGAGGAAAAACAGAAGGCTGAGCTGGATGCTTTTTCTTCAGTGTGTGTGAGTAGGAGAAAGAAGACCTGCCCTGCTCCTTCCTTCCTCTTTCCCGCTCTATTCTCTACAGTTGGGAGTCCATGTTCTCTCTATTCTTCCAAGGCAACAGAGGACAGATCAGCTCACATTGCATAAAGGTTCAACTGGGAAAGGTATCCAGCCCAGAGAGGACTGAAATTCTCAGAGGGTTGGCAAGATCTGTATTTTCTTGATTTGGCTGCTCACAGTAATGAAATCTAAACAGACTTTTATTAACAAGCCTTTTCACACCTCCTCTGCTCTCAGCAGCTGAGCTCAGCACAGAGAGACAGACTATAATGCAGTAACTTTGAGAAGCTTTCTGTGCCTCTCTTAAATGGAGCATGCATTGGTTACCTAACTGTGCATGAGTACAATACAGCATAGGCGTTAGCTTCTGCCAAAACTCTATTACTAGAGGAAATTGCAAAATTGACAGATTTGCCATCCTAAAGTCATAATGGCCTAAGAATGAAGAGGAGAATGAAATAGCCAATTCCCCCCAGTAGACTTTGCTCTGCATCCTGGCTGATCAGCACTGATAGCCCTTGGTAGTTCAAGGGCTTGGAAGAACTCTTTAATTATCAAATTGACTTATGAGTCTACTTCCAGCTTTGCAAACACCACTGAACTTTTATTTTAACCAGAAAAAAAAGCACACTGAAAACACATCATAGCTGCCAACACTTTTCTTCCTCATTTCTAGAGAAATGTTAAGTCTGACACTTGTAGTTTTATCCTTACAGTCTGTTCCTTCTCCTCAAAAGGACTTCTTTCCTCTCAGTGCCAGCTGAACCTCTCTTTTTTGGTTCTCTCCTTGTAAGACTTGGAACTTTCTAAGCAAGGAGATTAGATGGATATCTACCTGTCCAAGAGTACAAGGCTTTGTGGGCCATATTCAGAATACCTAATACAAGGTGGATATTTGCTGAAGCTGATGGAGAAAAGCAGGCACAGCAGAATTGCTACAGAGGCTGCTGGCACTTTGAATAACTGGTGCGCCTGCGCAAACCTAACTACATATTTTGACTCTACTCAAACAACACACCCCCTTGTATAACTTGCCAATGGTTTCCTATAGCAGGCACTTCACCAAATAAAACCTGAAATTATTACAGTAAGTTTTTCACACAATGAAGAAGGAGCCCTGCATGCAGAAATACACTGTGTCGGTTTCCAGAAGCTGGACTTACTGACATACTACAGGGATAAATGATACCATAAGTGCCACTCTGTAATATTTAACCTTGAAAATGCGCAATTGGGCACAGGTTGGTCTTACATGTCTGTATTCCTTTTGCTTAAAGGTTGTTTAGACACACATCTGCACCTCCAAGACAAAGTACTTGTTAATTACCTCGTGTTTGCACTGTATTTTCAGGAAGAAAAAAAGCTATATAAGTGCTAAGTGCTATTAACATCATCCCCTTCTGTTTTTCTCTTTCAGCTTTTAAGTGAATATAGTGCTTGTGAAAGTTGTTGGATTGACAGCCCTGGAGACTGAAGTCTAAAGTGTAGCACACCCGCTGAGCCAAACAGAACTAAAATGTACAAAAGCTTCTCACCAAATTTTAACTACATGCTTGATTTAGTTATTGTTATATGGCTGGGTGTAATACTAATACTGAAAGTTTTGCTGCTCCCATTTATTTGTTCTAAACATCAGTTCAAACTCTTTATTTTCTACTTTCAAAAATAATTTATTGCTGATGTGCAACACTCCAGAGACTACTTCCCTGCCTTCAAAATCCTACATTACAATGGAACGCTGTTGACGCATAACTTCATGCTACTGCAGTCAGGTACAATGCTGCGTCCTGGCATTCACTTTGCACATCACAGAAAAGTACATTAGCTAATCTCATACAGTTTTAGTACCGATCACACTAAGTGCTTGGCTGCAGAAATGCTACTCTATATTATAATCTAAATCTGAAGGCAGGAGACTTACAATGGAAGACCTGTGCCTTTAGTTCAGAAGACTAGTGTTTCTAAGAAGACTAAGTCAATACTTAAACCACAATTCAACATTTCCTGAGAAAGGGGCATTTTGTTTTGGTTTAAACACTCTAGATTTCCAGAAGTACACCTTTAATCACTGAAGCGTGAGTTTGGATTTTTGGGGTTTTTTTAATTTACTTTTTAAAAATCCTTTTTAGTGCACCTAAAACCAAATCTTACCTTCTGAGAAATCTCTCTTTGTACAAATGCATTCAGCTCGCTTGTAAAGTTTCCCTGTGATTTCAGCTAGGGCAGCCACTCCTTCCAGGAGACTGCCATTCCTGCAAACAGGTTCTCTGAATTACATAAACATCGACTAACTGCAGACTTCACACTCTCCTTTTACCCACTGTCTGCTTGCCTCCAGAAGGGACTGTTGCAGATTTAAGTGAAGGGACTGATCCCCACTGAGTAGAGTAAGCATGTGAGATGCAGAACACCTGCAGCATGTAGAGCTGTTACTAACAGCTGCTGTTTCAGATGCTTCCAGAACATTCCTTCACTTGTCTTGACAGGTCCAAAGAAGCAAATTTGGTGCCTGGGTCATCTCCAGTCCTGAGTAACTTCAAGACCTGGCACTTACAGAAAGTAATTCCTTAGCATTTCCAGTTACTTTTCAGTTCAGAAAATTTCTCATGGTTTCTTGTCAGGGCAGGCTGGTCTTTTATGATTTTCAGCCTGCAATGCTGCTCCTTTCTATTTCATCTTGACTTAATGTCATTAGTCTTCTTTCACAGAAACCTGAGCATTCTTTTCCTAATTTATCTAGATGGTACCCTGACAGCAGCTCCCTTGATCAAGACTTTACCATTTATGTCTCTTTTCCCATTAATCATTCTCTGAAATGAGATTTGTAGTAAAAAAGAATTAAATCAAGTCTGACTCCCTTCAAATTTCTTGACTTTCTGGGATTCTGGATGCTCACTCAGGCCAGGCCCTTTGGAGACACTGGGCTTTCTCTGGTTTACTAAACAGGCTGCTAGGGTTATTTTCTTATACTGGGGGGTCAAAGCGGGTTTTACCTTGCTGTTTGATAGTTCTCCCAAAAAGTATCCCTTTTTTTTCTATTCCTCATTATACATTTAAAAAATTGAATCTGGAGGCAAAGCGGCCACATGACAATTTTTCTTGTCTTTGCTTCTTTAAAACAAGAATTCTCTATTATGCAAAATGTCTACACTGAACTCCATGCTCCCAGCTGTCCTCTTTCCTTCAGATATTGATTTTCTATCACTTCATATGTGGGGAGAAGAAGGTAAAAGACTAATGATTTGTTGGAAAGTGGTATTAAAAAACCCCTTTTTATAAATGCGGTCTACGCCTTATGTTTATCTGCCTCATGTTTCACAAGGTCTGATTCTGAATGAAAATCTCCAGCTTCGGGAAGAGCTGAAAATCTCAACCAGAGAACCCCAGGATCTCTTCTCAGCAAGACGATCCATCTTATACAGGTCAGACTTGTTCTCTGCTGCCAGCAGATTTTTTTGCAAGTTAAATTCTTAGTCCCTGTGTCCATGGCACCATGGACCATGGTCCCCAAAAGTCTAAAAGGCCAACCATGACCAACATCTCCATTTCTCTGACCAGTGGAAGTCTCTACATTGAATAAAGCTCATTTGTGAAGGAGATGAAAATTTTATCAAGCTGAGATGATAAAATGAACTGCCCCAAGGGAATAAAAAACCACTACAATATTTAGCACCTTGAGCCTCAATGCGAGGCACATTTCTTTATGATGTTGCTGGCATAAACACAGATAGAAGATGAGCCTAAACTTACTTAAACAAGAAGTGTTATTGACCACCTTCTCCCAGCTTGGGGAAAAGTAGGAAGAAAAAATGACCCAATAGATGTGCAGTCACACTATCTGGTTCAAGACCAGAAAGTGCTGAGGTTTTACAGTGCTCCATACACTATATAAATGTGTACATGTGTGTGTGTGTACAAAATAGTTATAAGATTACATACAGATCTACATAAATATAGAACAGGGTATAAAAACCAAAACAACCTCCTCTGACATTAGGACTTTTGTGACATCTCATATGACAGACCTGCATTTGTGGTTAAGCCAGAAATGATCATCCAGCTTTGTCAAACACCACTGATTTTTACGAGAAATAGGTTTACAGTCGGCTAAATTCAAGGCAAATCATCATCCAGTTTCTTGTAGTACAAATGGCTGCATTTAAAGCATGTTCTTGCTATTAGGTCTAAGGCATTACAAGACCGAAATGTTCTGTATCTCATCTCAAATTTTCAAACAATCCAATATCCAGGCTATATATAGATATATTCTTGCTGTTCAATCTCTTAAAAATCAATCAATATTAATGTGTCTGCCTTAAACTTTTAAGGTCATTGTCTCCCTTCTGACATCTTTAACTACATCAACATCACATTATATCATTATAGACTCATGAAGCAATGTACTTTTACATTTTTGCAAGATAATGTCTCTTTTGTGTTTCGGTTTTTATCATAATATAAATCTTGAAATGTAATTTGCATATCTTTTGTTTAGCGAAGGAGACCCCCATTTAAGACTTTGTCATTTTAATACATAGACTTAAAAGTGGATGACTTTTTAAAGGAAATGCACCAAAATATTCCAATTTATTCTTCAACTGAAGCGGCTGCTGCATCAGTAAATTAGTAAATTCCCTTAACAATACACTTGCTAACAATTATGGTCTGCCTGCCTTGGGCTCGCTTGACAGTAGGGCTGCCATCTGTTGAGAAGTCCATTCATAGATTTTAAAGGGCTATTTATAGGTTTTTATTTTAAACATTGCAAAACACCTTTCCCTCCACTTATTCTGTATTTTCTGCCCTCTGTTTCTTTCCACCCTGCTAAAAAGCACTGGTATACTTCCAACATTGAGCTGTCTCTCTGCACCAGCAGCCGCATCACAGCAAAAGGCTTTCAGGTGCATTCAATTTTGAGGCTAGTCTGGCCCATTTTTAATGGCTGAGGTGCTCAAGCAGAGAGGAGGGAGGACACTTATGGAGAGAAATGGACAGAAATGAACAGGATCAATCAAGAAATTCAAAAGCAGCCATGAAGGAAACAAAGTCAAGACGATGCATGGGAAAGGGATGCTAGGAGCCCCAGCTCTGGATAGATGGATATTTCATGAATTCCTTCAATAAATAGGGAACCTCTAGGGAAATTCAACACCTGGCAATCTTAGTGGATAGTGGTGTTGCAAAGAAAGCATAATGTTCACCCCTCTGGTAAATTCAAGCAATTAAACCCCCTTAAAAAAAAAGCCCTCTTAGGCTTTCTGCCCAGTAAACTCACTGTGAAAAGCAACTTTAATAAATGTTATAAATCTCACCTCTGAGCCAACAGGAAATTCAAATGTTTGCATGTGCAGGAGCCAGGGAGCTGCTGAAACAAAAGGTAAATGTGTGTATTAGAATAGGTTATGCCCATATTCCGACTGGACAGCAGTAGAAGCATGAGGTGCACAGACATGAAAGGTTTTTGAAAGCATCCTTTCTGGTGCCACCTTTGACCATTTCTGTTTGAGTAACACCAGAGTTCTCCTTTCTTTGGGAGTGGACAAATTTGTTTAGTGATGACTTTGCTGGCTCGATGAATTCAGGATTACTCCTTATCATGCAACACTATTGGAAAGCAGTTCTGAGTTTCAGTGTTTTAGACATAAAACTAAATAAAGAAATGGCAACAAATATCTGTGGTTTGTAAAATGAAAAGATCAAAGAAAAGAGACTGCAGAGAATTTTTGATCAACACCCTGACAAGGGGTGTTAGTTTTAATAAACACTAAGAATTTTAGGCCATTATGAAGTATGAGATGCAGTCTCAGCTGTGTTTCTAATTTCCTTTCTTGCCTTTACTGCTGTTATATAAAGCTCTGTAGTGACGAAAAACATTTATTGAAAAAATCTGAGTGCACCGTTCAGGATTACATTATTTCATCTGCATGAAGCCTTCCCAGCCAATGAGAAATATTTCTTTCTCCACCCTCCATGGTGCCAAGAGCTGCAGGCACATTCTGTGTATGGGACAAACCACTGGATGGAGATGTACTTGTAGAAGTGAATAAGGATTTTATTATTGGGTCTAAAGACTAAATGCATGGAATGCTGGTTTTTTTTTGATTGTTGTTCTTTCAAAGCTGTAGATAAACACAGCCAGAGCTGTGTGTGCATTTTTAAAAGTGAATTTAAGGATATAAAAACAATACATATTTGGCAACATATCCTGTGAGAAAGAGGTCTTCTGAAAAAATTCTGGTAATACGTTGTTTACCAAGCTATGAATACTGTATTTTTTGTCTACCACACGTTCTAATGAATTAATTTTCTTAATGAAAATTAAGATGAAGAAAAAGTGGAGGAGACACAGAAGGCTGGATGGAAATAAGTTATATTTACTGCCTGAATTATTCACAGGAATCAGGGCAGAGGCCTGCTCATTCTTCCACTTTTAATTTTTGGGGCCTTTCAGGGGGGCAGAGAGGGTCAGTATGAGAGAAGTCTCTCCAGAAATCTCTTCATCATCCTTGAAAAAAGCTGGGAATTAATTATTTTGTTACAAGATGGGCGCAAGGAACGAGTCTCTCTTTGTTATAATGACTCCATCTGTGGCTTTCCACCTACAGTATTTTTCCTTAGGGGATTATCAAGATTATTAGTAATTATTACTAATAAGCCATTACTATGAATAATGGTAATTACAGTATCATTAAAGGACCCTAGTCATAATCACTGTGGAAAACTTATGAGCACAGTGAAGACCAAGGCTTTGCAACAGCACATCCAAGTCTCATAAGAGAAAATGAACAAGCACAGAGTTATACTCCAGAGAGCACGACACTCAAAGCCTTTCATCCCTAAACTGCCAATGGCAGCATCAAATCCACTGTTTGTCCACAGACAAACGACTGACAAATTTTAGCAACTATTTTTGCTTTAAAAGAAAATAAATATAAACCAGTGATTTTTTTCTCTTTGAATGTTAGGATTTGGGAGGATTGGCAAAACCACATAATCCCATCTCTAGACCCAAAAAGGTCTTGTGCGACTTCTCTGATTACAGTAAATATTGTATATAAAAAGCATTGCAGATCCAGACACCAAATGGATCATAGGTGCATGGAGAGCATTCAGCCATTACAGATATTCCACAGAAGGGCAACAAGTTTTTTTCCAATCCAGTCAGCTTGGTCTGTGTCCCTTATTCAATAGAGTTGTAGATTTTCATTTAACAGACAGCAAAACCCTATCTGTTACAAGTTAATGTCAAACGTGTGCTCAGAGTAGACACACCTTAATTTTCTCACTTTTTATATTTGTTTTTAAGGTTTTCTCTCAGGAACACATGCCCTCCCTTCTCTCTTTGCCTCTTCACATTAGCTCTAAACCCTTGTCTATCCTGCTTTCCATCGTCAGAATCACAACAGTACTCTGCTGACAATTTCTGATCTGGTTTTCCACTAAGGTAAGCAGAACTGAATTTATAATCTTTTAACTTCACATATATAACTTCATAACTTTAATTTAAAACTATATAAAATTTTGTAAGGCTTTATTTTTACAGGATGGCCTTTTCTTAACATGAGATCTGAAGGCACACATTTGGCTTTTTATATATATTCAATATAAGCTATGTATGCATAGATACATATTATCTATCAATAACGTTACAAACAGAGAGATGCTTCTGACAAAACATGAAGAGGACCTTTTGTGCCATAACAAATGGTATTTGCAACTGCAATCCAGAATAAACCGCAAAGGGTATGAAAGCGTGGATAGTTCTATTTCAAAGAAAAACATTTTCCAATATAACATGCTGCAGCTGTGTTTGTTAGAGATCCTGTTCATGGGGGTCACTGCAAGAAACTCAGCCCTACCTCAGCAAAGGTGACCAGAAGCACTCTGCACAAAAGTACCTTTCCCTCTGCATTAGAGGAGGAATTGCAGGTCAGATGCTCACAAGCACGTCCATTAAAGCAAAAAAATTATTTTTGTAAAACTACATTTAAGAACCTAAAATCACTTCAAAAAAACACAGAAGCTGGTTAGCCAGCCTCTTTATTACTCTGGCATTACATCTACTCAATTTCTGGTACAATCCAGATGCAGCAGAATTTCAATATACAAACCCTGGTTCTTGGATGTCAAGCCCCACATACATGAATTACATGAATTTAACAACAGTACAGGGCTAAAAAAGATAAGCATTCAGGGCTGGAAATGTCTGACAACCACTGTGTCAAAGCTTGTACAATGTACAGAGCAATAGCCAGTTAGGCCAGCTCTGTTATCTTAAGTACAGAATCTTTTCCAATGCCTTATTCCTAAAAATTAGGTAGGCTTGACAGGCCTTATCTATTTGCATAGAAAAGTCTACTGTCTAAGTCTTTCATGTTGCCTATGTTAAGCAACTTTTAATCTTACCACAAGTAAGGTACTTACTAAGGAGGGAAAAATGCGCATCATGGGAAGTTCTATTCGTTTCAAGCACACAATTTTGGAGTTTGCATTATAGCTTCAGTTTTTTAAACTAGATTTCCATGAACAATTTTTGCTTGTTTGCTTGTTTTTCCCTGCTGTGGAAAGACAACCAAAAATTCAGTAAAGATCTGCTTTGGATCTGAAATTTTGTAAGACAATATTTTGGAATTCTTCAGTTTTGACTCATGAAGATTATCATCCTATTATATGCCCCCATTCCCATGGGAAATCTCAAGATACCTCTCAGGACTTTCAAGAGGCAAGTGTGTTCCCCAAAAGTAGAAATGAAATGCAATGAATATAATTGTTGAGATTTAAAGCACCAAGTCACTTCAAAGTTTGCTCATTTTTAATAACCGATGCATACTTAGTGCCCTTGTTCTGCATCAGCCATGAAAACAGACGTAAGATGTGTTCTTTGCTTTGTTGCTGTATGAGACCCTGTCTACATAAAACATTTTTGCTGGCTCCTTAAGCATTAAGTTAGGCAGAGAGAGTATGACAGACAAGTTGCTATTTCAGATTGAAGCAGCACCTGGAGGGCCAAGACCTTTCACAGTTTAATAGTGGACAGAGAATCGCGGTAGTGATCAGGGTCATGTGGTGGGTGAGGCAATCACTGATACTGAAATATCGGATGTCAGCATGACAGCTGTAATAACCAGGGCTTGCTTCCTTCAGCTAAAAAATATCCACGGAATATGGTGAATACACTGCAGCAATATGTACCTCTTCTACCTTTGTTTCGTGCTATAAACATTTTAACTCCTGAAGGCTCACAGTGCAAGAACAGAGCAACTAACCCTCACAATACATTTTACATTGTAGGGGAAGAATGACAGAAGAAGAGGTTTTTTTAAAAATCTTGAGAATTCAGCAGAAAAGTTATTATTTGCTTGTTATTGACAATTCATTCCTCTGAGATAAAATAACTTAGTTACTAGAGGATCCCAAGGAGACAGCTGGCAGTGATGAACAGAGCAACATTCAATCCGCAGCAAGTGTACATCATAAAACAGGCGCCACTGGATTAAAAAGTAACCTTAAACTGTTTAGCGTACACAAAGGCAGCCTAGTCAAAACACTTCAGCAATGATTTAAAATCTCAAGTTAGAGGCCGGTTTCAACCTTCAGGGAAGCCTTCTCTATTCATAAGGAGCTTAACTAATCGTAACTTTCCATGACTTATCGGAACTGGATGCAGTGTGTCGCAGCATGATAACCGAGCTCTGGAAATGTAACAAAAGATGCCTTTTTTATAAAAATAATGGTGAGACTAAACCCCAAATTTTAATCTTTGA
This sequence comes from Egretta garzetta, assembly GCF_000687185.1. NCBI lineage: Eukaryota > Metazoa > Chordata > Aves > Pelecaniformes > Ardeidae > Egretta > Egretta garzetta. The sequence continues at coordinate 486,544 of NW_009259047.1, read as the reverse complement.
ACTTGGTGGGAGAACAACATCCTGTTACTCATTAAGTGTTTCCATCAGCATGCAGGGCGTCTTAGCCGGGCAGCTCCTGTTCGTGTTACTGAGTGATGTGTAGGGCAGCACGTGTATCAGGAAAGGAGCAGATTTCTGAAATGCAGTCCCAGGATGCTGCATAAAGTGCATCACCAGGAAACGGAACAGCCAGTATCAGACACACTGCATTTCTGCAGATAGCTAGCTAGGGAAATAGGTAAGTCTACCTGAAACACAGTATCACTTTCAGCTGATCTAATTGCTCACTATTAACAACCTGGTGTTTAAGAAAACACGTAGTATTTATTTTTTAGCATGCCAAATAGTCTAGCTGTAAGAAAGCTTCAGAGCGAGGGTTAAATGGAGCCCCAAAAGGACCGGATTTCTATCTGTATTTTCTTCGGTGTAGTTCCAGATGCATTAAGACCTCAGCAGAGACCTGCAAGTATTATGTAGGTCTTTCTTTTATCTTCCGGAAAAAAAGGGGGAAAAAAAAACCCAGTATGAAAGAATGAAGCAGTGCCAAACGCTACAAGAAAGGCTTAATAAATAGAGCCCAGGGTCACAATGTTGCTCGTATATGCCCTGAAATATATCACCAAACTTCTGTATATTCATATTTGTTTACATTATAAATGTACTAAATGAGCTAATTATAGTGATCATAATTTACAATTAAAAACAAACAGTTAGAAATTTCAAAGGCTTTCAATATCTGTTCTTTAATCATTCACCCAGGCTCAAAATATGCATTTTTTAGATTAAAGCATTAAAGTTGCTAATTATATTCTCAGAACTAACAATTATTTCTTTACCCTTTTACTACCTTCTTCTGGCAACAAAAAAATGTCAGCACTGATTTAATTTTTTGTTATTACAGGATTAAAAGAAGTTTCTAAAATGCAATTAAATGTGCCCTATAGCTATAGTAACTTTCCTATCAGCATCCAAAGCCTCTTCACTAAAACAACAGCATAAAAAAATTATTCAGACTTTCTAGACATACTTTTTTTCTCCTTTTATAACACATTCCTTTGGTGATTATCTCCAATGACAACTCAACCATCTTAATGAGACTCTGTGCACATCTAGATCTTCGTGAAAGTAGATTAATAGGAGAAAATGAAAGTTAAAGAGGCTGTTAAGAGTGCAAAACCCCGCACATGTCAAGCACTGGTTCTTCACCTTTGGGAGCTTGGTTCAAGTTCACCCTGAGGCCCTAAGTGAAAAGTTCAATAGTCTCAACTATGTCCCTACTTGATATATCACAAAATCAATTATTTTATGGTGGTACATTTGGTAACCTATGCTCAGACAGCATCAAGTTCTTTCCCATTGGGAATTCAACTGCTGTCAGCAGGAGTTTCTCATTATACTGCCTATCAGTTTAGTAGTTGATCTGTTTTGGAACAGTGATGTTGCACTCAGACCATGCACCATTAGCTACCGTGCGATCACAGCGATGCATGGTGACAGGACACCAAAGCATGATTCAGTGTCCAAATCTGTACTGTTTTGGAAAAGAAAAATAGTCATTGCAAGCAACCAAAATTACACCAGAGAAAAATCGCAGCAGGGCACATCATTGAAAATTCCACAGTTGCTCAAGGACTTAGCTCCCTCTAGACAACCCCGAATGGTAAGGCCCTGCGTTTAATTTTCATAGTTGTGAAGACCATTTTCTAATCGCCGTCAACAGCGTGCTTGTCCCACGCTGCAGGAGCATGCTGATCCGCCTTATTGGTAGCACTCCCAAATCTACATCTTGTGTTACTTAATATGATCTGCCTGTTGCTGGAGTTGATATATTTATGTTAATTATTTAAAATTGTTTCCAATCTAAATACATAGAGTTTTCACATAAGTGAATGCCAGTCTGAATAATAAATACAAGTCACTGAGTGGCTTAGATATGGAACATGCACTCTGTATGCTGGTGCATGACTGTTTAAATCAAGCCCCATTCATTGCAAAGGACCATTTCATACCCTGCAGTGGTCTGTCCAAACTAAGCTCAATTTGCTTAGTCTAATTTTCAGCAGACGGAATTTTGTTTCATAAAACTACCAGCAACAAAATTAATGTTAACCAGCATCCTCTGTCAGACTTGGCTAATGGCATACACTTTCATTGTCCCTGAAAGGGATTACTCAGTCCTAGGACTAAGTAAGTCAGTACTGATACTGTTCATGTTGTAGTCATTTTGTGGAATCTGTTTTGCTTTAAAAAGACATCTTTCAGATAAAAATATTCCACGGTTGTTTTTTTTTTATAGTGGACAATTAAACAGAATTTTGATCTTATTGTCTCTAAAGCGGAAATGTCTAGATATGAGCAGTGAAAATGATGGGGGCCTAAAGGGAAATCCCAATGTGCAAAGATTAAAAAGACAGAGACTGCCCAAATAAAGAATGGTGTAATAGACAGAGGCCACATAATGAATGACAGAAAGACAAGAAGCCAAAATTCCTATTTACCCTTACACATAATACAGGAACATAAGGACACGCAATGTCACTGAGAGGATATAAATTTAAAAGCAGTGCCAGGATAAGTTTTAGTCATGTTGACTTCTTACTACTGATCAGCTAATTTACACTTACCCAGCTATAAAATGGGGACAATATTCTTGGCTCACCCCCTACAGAAAAACATCGGGGAAGTATTCAGATAGTTCTATAATGAAGAATGCCATTGAAAACAGTAAAAATAAATTAATAATTCCAAATGCAGAGCAGGTTTGGATTATATTAGCTGGCACAGTGGACAGTAAATAAGGCCTAAGACTACAGACTAGGCAATGAAATTAAAAAGAACTATTCAACACCTTCCTTATTCCCTGCAAATCATTGCTCTGGTGCGCAAAATGAGGCAAAGCAATACGTGATTTGTAAATAAGGATGCTATCGTAACACATATCTGAGGAAAGCTGACTTAGGGTTCTAGGGCCATTCTCTAAATTGGGAGTACTTGATCTTGCAACTTAAATGACTTGCGATGTGTTTTTCAATACACAGTTACAAACATGTTACCATTCCTACAAAAATAACCTGATTATCAAGTTCATTGTTTGCAAAACAAATGTGAAATGCTTTCATTGCTTCTCTAGAGAGATGCAAAAGATTTTGTTTGTAGCCTTCGATTCCGTGAGCATTTAGTGAGTTTCTCACAGGAAAAAGGCACTGCTAGGAGCATTTCAATTCCTCTGTAAATGTTACATTCCTCTAGTGAACTCTATCAACAAGCCCACTCAAAGCTCATGCTTAGTTTACTGCATCTTGCCAAGCAGACTCTTTCTTCTTCAGGACCAGAAATACACCCATTAAAACGGTGATGAAGAATGATGGGACAATTCAGAATTTCACAAGTGCAGAACCTAATGTACCTGCTCTAATTTAAGGAGGCCTCTGGACAGTCATCAGGCCAAAATCTTGATGGAAGGATTTTGAAGACTGAATAAATCGTCTAAAATAAAACAAAGGAGCAAGCATATCAAAAGTTATAATACATACTTTATTTAATGTGTAGTCCTGAACAAGGGGGACTTACAGCAGGCTATAAAAGCTGATTTTTCTTCTAGAGCATAGCCGGTATAACACAGCACATGCTCTTTTGTAACAACTCAGTGGGAATACTTATTGATATGCAGATGGATTTGAAAATATAAAACCTCAAGGTAAATTTCTGGATGAGATGGCTACAGCACAAATTGCTCTTTTCATACCTTCCTCTGGTAGGTTAGATGGGATGAACTGGGATGTGTCAGAAAGGCCACAGCATGAGATGCTGCATTTAACAGAAGGGACAGTAAGATGTTAGGAAAAAATTCTTCACCAAAAGGGTTGTCAAGCATTGGAATGGGCTGCCCAGGGAAGTGGTTGAGTACCCATCCCTGGAGGTATTTAAAAGCTGTGTAGCTGTGGTGCTTAGTGTCATGGTTTAGTGGTGGACTTGACAGTGCTAGGCTAATGGCTGGACTTGATGATCTCAAGGGTCTTTTCCTACCTAAATGATTCTATGATTCTGTATATGTTGTCCTGGGATGTTGGACTGTTACCTTGGGACACTCAAGTATCCTATCACTGTCCCTTCTGAGCTTCACTGGTACCTCAGGATGAACTCCAGAAAGTAGTTCCATCTACCGTTCCAAAAGAGATGAATGGTTCTACTAGAGCAAATCACTGTCATATCACAAACCTGGCTGATGATCAGCTGGCAGGAACACGGACTGCCCATTGCCTGTATCAAGTCAGGAAATGTTTGGAAGGAATGACCGGATGCAACATGCAACTGGCAGATCCTCATCCATTAAGGGTAAGGGGAATGCCATTTGTATTGTAGGCAAGCTGCACAGCCACATCAAAACAAAATCCTACTGAGGCAATGTATGGGTTCAGAGCAGCGTTCACAACAACTATTAATCTCCATATTCACTGGTATACCTCAATTCAGGCTGAATCTGGGAGCTTAAATAGTATCATACAGGTATACCCTCTGAATAAATGATTTGTAAAACAAAAGGTTTCCCAACTATACATGCAAAACTTTCCTGCATGGTATGCTGTTGTTACAATCTTCAGAAAATAAAATCCACCTTGTCTAACTGTTGACAAAAAGCAATGAAATGGATCATGTCACAAGGGTCCTAAGATATCTGGAGAAGCGACTGGGAAGGAAATTTTATGAAGGAATTTCCCAGGTCTCCTGTTTACATTGGCATATATCAGTGGCTTTATCTAGAGTTAAAAAGGCAAGAATCCATTACAGAAAAAGTCCACAGCATAATTAGAAAGCAGTCAACACTTTTTCTAATGCTGATTTTTTCTTCACTTTAAACTGCTTCATTGACTTTAATTAAACTTGCCCTAGGTTATGAATCTAGCAAGCTGCAGAACCATTTAAAAATTAAATAAAATAAAACCATCTTTCTTGTCAGGAGGGTTTTTACCAGCTTGCTTACCTGTACCACACTTCTGATTTAGAGGATTTTTAAATTATTAGAAATGCTGTATGTGATACTGCAAGACTCTGCTGGTTTTGCTCTTGAATTAAAATGACCTCCCACTGCCACAGTAAGAATCACAGAATTAAATTGTTGAGATTCTCTCCACTGCTGTAGCTTCACTGCAGAATTCCTTTGCTGGTTTCTGAGAAATGTTATGAAGCTGTCATCACAGACTTTTATACCAGCCCTACTCCTGGTTTTGTCTAAGGCCAAAGAAAAGGAATGTTGTATATTTAGGATACCAGCAATTTCCATGCCAATAGCTCGGGTCAGGGTTAAAAGTACATGACACAGACTTTGGAGGAATAAAGAGATGGCCTGTGTACTGCCCCAGCCTGGGTCTGGCTCATGAGAATGTGATCAAAAGTGGTAAGAATGAGCGTGGATGGAATAACTTATAAAACATAATCATCAAGAGAAATGAAGGTGGAAGCAAGAGTACCAAATATATTCCAGCCTGGAGTCATCTAGTTTCATTAGATGGTGATCCTTACTTTATTAAAATACTAAATAAAATAATTTCTGGTTAAAGATGGTCCTGAATGCTCCCAAAACATTAGGAAAACTCAGGTCTGAATTTACAATTTGGTCTGCCTTTGCTTTGAGTTACTCACTGAGACATGTTCTCTTTGTCGCCTCCAAGGAACTTCTTAGATACAAGTGAGAAGGGTTCAAAACCTGCACTTTTTAGCTCTAGAAATGTTAGTAAAGCAAAAACATATTTTTCAAAAATTTGAAAGTTTGCTAAGAAAGCACAGAGCACCAGCTACTTGTAACGGTGCTGATGAAGTGTCATGGAGTATTGTAGTTCGGGTATTGATCTGGGGTTCAAAAGATTTGAATTCAACTTGTGAACAACTTGTTTATTTCTATTTTTTTTCTTCACACATCCACAAAAGACAGAGAACTGAATTTCCATGCCTCAGAAGGCTACTATGCCCTACTGCTCTTAAGGTATTACCTAGACATCCCCACTAAAGTCAAAAGAAAGATCTTCATAAAGTTCAGTGACACTGGGATCAACCATATATATCTATAAATTTAAGAGATACGTCTCTAACAGAATACATACATAAAATTGTAATTGCCATTCATTATATCTTGAATATATATATATGATGTTGATGAGATGTGAAGAGTTTTCCAAACTGGTAAAGATATACGCAGTGCAAGCGATTTATAATAAGATACAGACTCATGTGAACTCAAGTTTTTTAATACCACAACAGAATCACACCATAGTTTATGGACATTTTCCTTCACCAAAGTCTTTGAGAACTTTCCATTAACTTCCATAGATGCCAGAACAGACCCGAGAGCAGGAAATGAAGAAATATACTGTACCCAAATGAAATTGCACTGGGAATTTAGGTAGGCAGAATGTAATTATTCACACTTGAATCTGGATACAGCACTGGGTTTATATCCCCATTCTGGCAAACATATAACAACGTACATAATAATCAAGAGGAGCAGGGCTACTGGCTCTCCTCTCAGTCAAAAGATAAGATTTAAAGAAGGAGAATGGTCTGCTTGCTTGATATTGAGTTAAAGGAAGGAGTGACATTTATTGCACCACCTGCAAGACTTGCCAAGAAACAAAATGTATTAAGTAAACAATCATGTTTTTGGGACCTTCATCTAGAATGTAGTCATTGCTTGTGAAATAAAGAGAGGTTTTGAAAAACTAGAAGCTTGGTTCTTTGCTGGTGCATGCACTTAGACACATATGCAAATGGAAATATATGGTTTTCTGTCTTTTGTGGACAGCCCTAGGGGACAATCTCTAGAAATTAGTGCCTTTGCAAAAGACTAATACTTATAATTTCTATATTCATTGATGCAGATGAGGACACTAAGAAGCACTGAAAAAATAATGGATTCTCTTGCAAATGTACTGGATTGTAAAATAACAAAAAAATCCAAATCTTGTAATAGAACTGCATTACATTTTAGCAAAGTGGATCCATTTCTGAGGTGGAACATGACAGCTTTTTAACTTTCTACAACCATATGTGACAGAAGAATACTATATTCAGTTGATACTGTAGGGCGATTTATGGAGGCAGAATGTAATAATATAAATTGAGTTTCAGAAAAGACACTGTGACTAATCTTACAAAAAATGCTACGGGATGTTTAATAATCCTGGTGGGTCAGAAGTTGTTCTTCAAAAAATTCTCTTAAGACTGATTGTTATTAAAGTATGTACTGCATTTGGTTCATTTTTCATTTAACTATGTAGTCTAAAACTGCTGTCAAGTGCAAATATTTGAGTTGTAATTGGATACCCACACAAATGGAAGAGAGCCACCAACCCTCAACCAAAATTACAATCATAGAATATTTAAGGTAGTAAATGCCCTTTGAAGAGCCACAAGACAAGCATCTGCCCACATCTCTTGAGCTATCCCTAGCAGTTCTCATTGGTGTTTATTGCTCCATTAATCAAAAAGTAGCAGGAATAAGGCAGCACACTGGAACTCCTTCCTTGCATTCACTCTGTAATCTTCCTCCATTGCCTCCCTTAAGCATTTAAGGCTATAGTGCTTATTTGTGAACCTATGAGCGGCAATGTTGAGGAAACTGAGCGGAGAGGAGGGGAGAACGTAATGTATACAGTTAAGGGGCTTGACTCAAATCCCTTAGAACTTAGCAGAAGTCTGTGCTTTACTCACATTGCCTCTGTATTAGTCCTCGTGGAGAAGCAGGGAGGTTTCCGCAGCACTTCTCCCACCGTCTGCAGGAAGGCTGTGACTGCGGACATTTGAAGTCCCGCTCTGAGCCTACACAGTTTTACAGGGAGATGAGAAAGAAACAGACACCATTCCGTGGGTCTGAGGTATTCTGTTAATGCTACAACACGCAGCCCTCCTGCTTTATTGTTTAACACTTGGGCCCTGCGCAGGCCGAGGCCTCCATGGGGCCGGGAGGCCCCAGGGGATGGCGGGGCAGGGCCTGGCAGCCAGGGCCCATCCCATCCCCAGCCAGGAAAGGGGCAGGTCAGGGCTACCGGGGGCAGCCCCAGCCCCAGGCATCGGGCATCTCCCTGGAGAGAGGGATGGGCCGAGGCTGGGCTAGGAACTGGGCCTGTGGGTGGGCCTGGCTGTAGGGGGCCCCATCCCACGGCCTGGCAGGGCAGGGTGGTGCTGCTGGGGCAGGGCTGAGGGGGCCCCGAGGGGGCCGATCAAGGCAAGTGGGGTCCAGTGGCGCCCTCAGGGCCCTAACACTTAAGGATAAAAAAATCGAGAAAACCAACAAAAATTACACTCATTTTGTTTCATAAGACTTCCCTTCTTTTCATTTTGTATTTTCCTGTGCATTTACCCCTGCATTTTCTTTATGATTCAAAATCTACTTAGCCATGGCTTTCAGTACTGCACTCAGCTCTTTTCACTTCACCATTGTTAATGAGAACAAATGAAAAAGTAATGTTTGTGCTTTTTCAAAGGCTGTCCAAATGGGCTGAGATCCACTTATATGGTATCCATTCCTTGGCTTCACAAAAACCCAATATTTTTGTAACTCTGGAAAATTTGTTCCACCTAGAGGTTTGGCTAACACTAGCATTTTTATCCCAGATTTTGGGCTTCCTATAATGCCATAAAGTTTTTGTTAACAAAGCCACGAGTTCCTTAAAGAACTTTTCTCAGAAGGTAAATAGTAAGATGTTTAATGTATACAGTATGTCAGGTATGGTACCAATATCTTTCTTATGGCTCTCAGCCTTTTCCACCACACAATACAGTATGTGGCAGAGACCACCCAGCAATTATTTTTTTCGCTGTATTCCACATTACCTCTTTGTAAAGTTTAGTTGTAGACTTCAACTCCATAAGGTAAAATATTCCTAGATACTTAATACCCTGTGGTTTTCTATAATCTATATTCTGTATTTCTATAATTAATCTATATTTAAATCCTGCCTTATCCACTGATCATACAATATGTTCAGGGACATAAACTCCAACTTACCTCAGTTGATTCGCCATTCAGATATGCTTGCAAAACTCTCAGCTAGCTTCCAAAAATTTTTTTATGTCCTAGGAGCTGAAATAAAAATACCATTTATACCGTATGATAGTTCCTAGAAGTGAATAGACAATGTACAGCAAGTCACTTAGAAAACTATTGTTTACTAAATATCCATGAGCTGATCATGGTTTCTCTGAATTTATTCAACACTCTCCAATTGTTACAGTTTTTGCTTACTGGTTTTAAACTTAAATATTTCAAATGTTCAATAGCCACTAGCCACTCTATGTAGTATAGCACTGACTAACGTGCCTCAGTAGTGATTTTTAAAATTTTCACCAGAAAAATCTGAGCATGTAAGTATCATGATATTAATATTTGTCTTGGCTTTGACAAACATCTGTGCAATGGTTTCTGAACTAGTTGCAACCACACTTGGATGTACCGATGCAACAGAACTTGAGACAGCACAGCATCGTCAGTGCGGTGCTGTCCCTCATTAATTACCACCATCAAGATGGAGGATATATTAGCTCGGGTGCTAATGTGGCTCTCTTGTTTCCAGAATCCAAGCTGGTAACCTCTTACGGTGCTGCCCCACTCCCTGTATTATCCCCTCTGGAATCAGCTTGGTATTGTTGGTGTTGTGCTCCAACATGCAGCACTGTGGAAGGGGTACCACATTTTCTGGCTACCAGCAGAACCTTCAAAGTCAGCTCCTTTTGGGCTTTTCTCTTTCATAGACATAAATACAGAGAGTTGAACATGAACATGAACTGTTGTACTGCTCTGGGACAAAATTTAAGTACATATAGCTCATAGGACAGTCCAGGGATGGAATTATTCAAAAGTTACATATATCTGTGAAAAGGCTTTCTTTTCTTAGAATTACCCTTTCTGAGTTAGAGGTATCATTAAGCAATATGACCAGAACTAGGCTTGGCACTCAATAAAATCCATTTAAACAAGGAATACATTGTATATCATAATTCTCTATGCACAGAGCTACCAGTACTAATGAGGATGAAAAGAGAAGCAGAGGAAGGTTATTAGTTGATTTGTTAATGCACGTAAGTGTCAACAGGTGTGATCAACTGGGAAGAGGCAGGTGTTACCAATGTATTGGTGCTGTCGAAGAAGGATGTCCTGCAGAAGCCTTAAACGTAAAGTTAAATTCGAAAGGCTGTTGAAATCCTCTATCAGCCACCACCTTAGAAGTATTCCACATCTGATTTAAGGTTGGAAATGTGCCAGAAAAAACAAACAAACAAACAACAAAACAGTACTTAAATATGTGGCTACTAAAATACTTGAACTTAACTCTGAAATCCACACATTTAGATTTTTTTAGTTTCATAAAGACAACGTCTTCAAGGGAGGCATCTGACCCTATTTCCATCCCCTGTAGATACTCATTTGTAGTTTCAGCTAAACACAGAACCATCAGATAGCTGTCCAGCTAAAATATTTTTTTTGTACCTTCATGATACCATTCCTAGCAATGAAGGGTTAAGATAATCTAAAAAATTAAGATTAAAAGTTCTTCATTTTGAGATCATATAACTTAATGAGAAAAAAAATACACTATGAAGACAATCAGAGAAAAACACATATTTAAAACTGGCAAGCTAAACAAGAAGTCTG
>NW_009259047.1:467440-475661 GCF_000687185.1 Egretta garzetta | reverse complement strand
AAAGAGTGCTATTTTTGTACTAAAATACTTAATCCAATTAGTTTCTAGTTGATGTTACATATAAAATCTAAAAAGAATCTTCACTTTTTTTCTTCATGTTTTTCTGAACATACTTCATTGCTTGTGAAAGTAAGGGATTAATAGCACTTCAGATGGGAAAGCACAGTGTAGATTGGCACAGAGCAAATTTTTCCAAATACAAGGCTGTTTTACTATATTTGCTTGAGTCCTGATCTACAAAAGCCCTTCTTTGCCAGTCCTCACAGAAGTTAGAGATAGAAAACATTTGTGATATTTCTTAATTCCAGAACTTTGGGATCAACGTCAGTTCAGTCCATGTAGTTATTGTACTTTTTCTAGTATATTGCTTGCTCTGCACGGAGTTATGAACCCATATAATGATGAGGGCTTACTGTAGTTCTCCAAAAAGTCTGTTCCATTATCTAAGAGATACCTCCTTGGAAAAGAACTTTTCTTCATATTTTCAAAAATCTGCTCACTTCATTTCTCCTAACTACATATTCTTCTAACAGTTCTGGGTAGTCATGGCCAGTTATAGTGAACTGTCCCAAGTAAAGAGGTAGGTTCATAAAACAAACCACACAGATTTACATATCTGACCTTTTCTAAATTCTGCAAAGCAGAAGAGCTGTTGCATTAACTCAATTTGCCCATGTGGTAAAGAGACCATAATGGTACTCTCCAGAGAAAGCAGTATGCTAAAGCCAAATTACAATGTGTGAAATTCATTCTGGTGCAGAACACCCGGTAGATTTGTGATGGTCAAATCCCGCACAACTCCTGGTTTATGGCTAATGCCATTGAACTGGATACAAGTTGCTGTTCTTTACCTGACATACGTTTCACTCAAAATGTCTATAAAAAAAGAATGTCCCTCTCCAGAAGATACACATTGTGCCAGCAAAAGAATTTCCTGAGCTATTATCCAGGCTGAAACATTTTTCCATAAAGCAGGACCATCAATGTGGGGTTTTGTTTTCTCTGAACTCTCTCACTACGTAGTTTCTCACAGCTACTGTCTCCTGATCTGATCTATTCTGCTGAGTGGCCAACACTTCCTGCAATGCCCTTGCTGGTGAAAACATTCTACGATGGCATTAGCATTTTCTGTGTTGAACCAAATGATTCAATTTTATACAATAAAATTAATACAAATGGCTAGTATAAAAGCATGCAAATAAAATCTACTGAGCAAAATCTTCTATAAAGAAGGATATTTCAGTGTTTGAAGAAAGCAACTAGAGCTGCGCAGAGAGTCTGTTTCACAGGGATTTTCTAAATTTAGTGTTGTTTGTATTCGGAATAAAAAGCCCCAAATATGTTAAAATTTATCATGCAGCAAATTCTGAAATTTTGCATTCTGGAAAATAAAAAAAATTCCTTTGATAATTTCCAAAATTCTTCATGGCGAGTGAAGTACTCTCAAACTCCTAGTGTGCTGGTACAGCCAAGACTTCCAGGTCCCTGACTATTTTTCATTACATATTTTGGATTGAAGTGCAACTCCCTGTACACCTTGGGAATTCCAAATGAACATCAGAGCTTGCAAGTCAGCCTGACTGGCCTCTATTGACTTGACACTCTGTTGGTCTTCGACACAGGTTGCTGAAGAGCAAGGAGCCTGAAATTCTGGTGACCCAGCAGGTTCCACACAAACTGCCAGAGAGTCAGGAGGGGAGATGGAGAGGAAGGCAAAGCTTTGTTGGATGTTCACTGAAATTGAATCATCTCTGCTAAATTTTTTTCATGCTTGAATTTCAGAATTATCTTTTTAATCCTCTTTTCTTGCCTGCCCAAGAGGCAGCATCTAGGTGATGGCCATATAACGAAAAAAGCACCAAAGTGCAGGTGAGATCAGACGTGCTTTAAATAAACCATTTTGTTCTTGGAAGTGGGAATATACTACTGAGACTGAAGCTACATGGGAACAGGAAGCTTGGTTTCTTATTTGTCTCACATTCTGGTATGAAGCAGTTAAAGTAATAATGCTCACAAAAGAATGACTCTGCAGATGTTGCATTTGCAGCAGCAAATTTGGGCCATGCCAAGAAGAATTAGAATAACCTGAACTGTGTGCTACAGTCTAATCATGTGCCGTACACAATACAGAATCCTCTGCCTCTGGTGAGGGTATTTTTTGCCAGTGAAGTTTTTCTACCCACAGAAGATCTATGTCAGAACATTATTAAGCCTATACCCGATTTTTAAAGCTCAATCCTTCACAACGCAGGCACCAAACCCAGGATTATAGTACAGGAATGTACTATAATGTATAAGAATGCACACTAGGAAGTAACTCCCAGTCTGGCTGCCATACTGATATCAATGCAGCAAAAAGTGTATGGTAGAACAGAAGGTTTTGTGCTAGAGAACAGATAAGTGACATGGATTGAAATTATGGTAAATTTAAATTGATGGCCTAATTAGTATTATCTCTTTTTGTATTCTCTGTAAGAAATATTATCCAGGAGGAACTCATTTTGCATTAATGTTGATATAAAGTGTAATTCTATAGCATTTCCATTGTAATCTGGCATTAATTAATGCATCATTATTCCAAAGTGTTAATTAAATTATTACAGAAAGGGACATCTGCCCCAGTTCAGAAAGCAAAAAAGTATGGTGCATGAGAATTACTTTCAAGGGTCTGAAATGGCGTGTGAGTTCCCACAACACTGGTAGAAGCACAAAAACAAGCAGAAATATAGGCATGAATTTAGCTTGTGGCTCATAAACCACAGTACGACAGCAACATTGCTCACTCATGATGGCGTCTGATAACAGCATCAGAGCCTCAAAGCCAGGCAGTCATCAGAAATCTGAAATGGCAAATTTCTAATACAGTAAATTAAATACATTGCACACTGACTACCAGGAATTACTCACAAGGAAATCAGGGAATGTAGAGATTCGCAACTTCTGCAGGCTCTACTAAATACTCTACTCGGCTGTTGGGCAGGAATACCGCTGTATAGTCACTGGGAGAGCCAGGGCAGTATCGGGATTAATTGCAAACAACCCTGCACTCTTCAGAGTTGTTTGTCTTGACCTTCTGCCTGCTGTCCTAAATGGCTTCCTTGAAATCTGAAATCTGCATTTCAGTTCTTGTTCTTGTTACTATCAGCTGGGTGGGAGATATTTTCAACTGCAGAGAGGAGAAAACTCAATCCTTTATCAAAGAATATACAGTCCAGTCCAATGCCCAGTGAAATCTATGGAAATCTAACCGCTGACTTCCCAGAGAATTGGCATTTAAGCCTGCATCTGAGAATTGCACAAGCAGACCTCTGAGGGAACGCCACTGGCAGCAAGTGGGGCTCTCTGCAAGGGGCCACACAAGCTCTGTGGACCTGGGGTCTCTGTGAATTATTAAACTTGATTAATAATTCAAGAAAACATTAGTCTAGAGCATGAAGCAAATTCTATGTGATGTGACCTACCTGCCAGCTACACACCAGAACCAGAGTTGCACAAGATGCTTCCAGGATGTGGCTTCCATAAGATTCAGCATCTACACTATTCAACAACTCTGCCTGTTTCAACAATTATCACTTTCTTTTGTTACATTTGGGCTTGCATTGAAGGATCTTTAAAATGTAAAAGTTAAATGAGGCTCTTATAAAGAAGTGGTTTGGGTGCAGTATATTAAAGGAAAACTTCAAAGGAGCTCAAGATACCTTTCAAGCTAAGGTACAAAAATTTAAACAAGAACAAAAGCCTCTCTTGTATTTTGAAGCATTAATTGTTCCACTTCTGTTGATGTAAAGTGAAAGGAGAAGCTTTTAGTGAAAAGCACGTAGTATCAAGCAACATGGAACGTTCCAAAGTCTCATGGAATAATTTTAGCTTTGATATAATGGCACAGGTGAATCCCAAATTATAACGCTTTCTGTAGTATATGCAATAATTTTTGGTAGCTGAATCCATTAGATAAACATTAGTGCTTGAAGAGATTATTGGCATAAATCAGAGTTCCACCTTTTATATTTATAAGATATTTCATATTTATAAGGTATTTCATAACTTTGTGAGTGGTGTTTGTCACATAACTTTGTGAGTGTTGTTTGATATTTCATAACTTTGTGAGTGAAGTTTTATATATCGTTATAGCCTGGTTTTCAAAGGAGAAAATGCACAACATTGCACTGATTGCTCGTTCGTCCATCTGTCAGTTCCCCTCCTTTAAGGAGGGGGCAAAATTGTAGAAACTGTAAGGATATAAAGTGCCATAAGTTTCATGAAACCTGGCATCTGGGTAGCAAAGAAAGACCCAACTTAGTGCTTCCATGGAAGAAAGGTTTCAACTGAGAATTTAACAGTTCTGTTGACTGTTGGCCTCTCAGCTGGCCAGTCCATGGGTAGTTCAGCGCCAACCACAATACATTAGCTTGCCCACTTGTAATTAGTCGAGGACACTGTGGAGGGATTTGTGAGACATATGAAGTAATTAAAAGTTCCACATGCAAGCACATCATGGAATATACTCCGAGAGGAGCAGCGAGTTGTTTTGGTGCAGAGGTATAGCTGATTGGAATACAATGGGCAAAACCACTACATTTATTGGTGCTCCTGTTCACGAACAACTTGTTGTGGTATAGTTTGAGCACACTCCTAGACCTGCTCAGTAGAAAAAAATACATGATATGTACTGATATGCCTGATACTTACTGCATTATTGATAAAATATATATATATATAAATAATTTTAATCTATAATGCCCCTAACTCTGGTCCATGTAAGATGACTGTGACAGAAAAAAAATTATCTTTTTCTTGTCAGTTCTGTTTTGTATCATGGCAAGAGTATTCCTACTTTAGATAGCAAGCCTAGCCACAGAACTATTAATTTATAGGTTTTTTTAAAGGTAGATGGTGGTTACTCACACTGGGAAAAATGGTCCTAGTTTTCAGAAACATGATTTTTTTCAGCTTTTATAAGCTTCAATTTGATTTTTATGCACTAAGAATGTTTGAAAATAAGGTCCAGTGTCTTTCCCTCAAGACTTGTAACTAATGGTATAATGTACATGCACACTTACATTCCATATGCTGAATGCTGTGTTTCAGTGCTTGTCTCTCTTCTGCATTGTCTGGGATGTCAGTTAGCGGAAGTTATGAGAAAATGTGCTTAAAAATCCAGGAGAATCAGTTGTAACTTTAAAAAAGGAAGTACCATAAATCACTAAATATACACAAATAAATATAACTAAATACCCAGTTTCTCCTCTTTTCGGCTAGAAAGTACAGACCTTCTAGTTCCTAGAATGGAGCTGCATGATTTTTGATTTTTAGATTGATCTGATTATGCTACAGAAATGCCCGAGTAGTATGGCAACACCAGAAGTTTATTGCTCTGCTCAAGATCATTTACTTACAAAATTATCATAAACCCTACTGCCCTGTGTGTTGTTTATTTTTACAGTGAACACAGGTAAAAATACAGGCTTTACCATATATATATATTATTTTACTACTTGGCTTTTCCTGCCAGGTGTTTGAGTGGCCAGCCAAAGCGCCAGAGATATACAAGCTTGATCTACATGTATGCAAAAAATTAATTAAAAAAGTAACCTAATACTGCCTCTTTTGTTCATTCTTTAACAAAGTGACAGGGTATTTTTATTATTTGCTGAGTACTTACGGATAATAACAAATTAAGTGTTGATCAATCAATATAATGATCCATTTGACCCAGAAATAATAACAAGAGAAGATATGCAGAATTTCTAATAAAATTACAATCCCAACGGAATTTGAATTCATTACTTTTGAAATACAAGGCAGACAGTTCCCTTCACCAACACGGATTTGAACTTGCAGAGGGTAAATTATCAAAGAGGCCCTTGTTGCTTGCATGCTGCAATACAATTTTATTAAGAATTACAGGGAAAAATTAGTAAGCACTCCAGTGCTCAGAGTCCTGAGGTACAGCATGGCTTAGATCTTGGCACAAACTCGGGAACATGCCCTGCTTGGAGTATGTATTCTTTCAATTTAAATAATATGAATGTTGTGGGCAAGGTTAAAAGCTCAGCCCATGGCACAACGTCAACCTGCCAAAAGCCTTGGAACCTGCCAAACGGTCTGAGTTTGTCGGCGTGCAGTGAGCATGTTCCTCCTCTGGATGTTCAGTGCTAATGAATGAGTTACGGGAAGTGCACATTCCAGCGCTGTGCTCCTAGCATCCCAATGCAGTAATTTCCTTTCAGGAGGAGTTAAGAATTGCCATGTTTCTCTGTATGGTGAACAACCTAATGCAAAAGCATCACGCAGCAGAATCCCAGTAAGCACAAGGATAATCTTCATTTCAGGTCAAACTCGGAGCGTTGAATTCACTTCCCGAGTACTCACAGTTCTGGCTCAGAGATGAAGCTGTCCTTTTCAGTTCTTCCCAGTCTCTCCTCTTCCCAACTTGAACTCACAAATCTTCTAGTTCCTACAATGAAACTTTCAGATTGAGTTGATAATGTAACAGAAATGCCCGATTATCAACCATGTTAATCCCAGCAAGTTGTGCTAGGCTTATCATCTGTCATAGAACAGTGTCAAGTAATATATAGAGCTGAGCTAAATTTAAATGAGCTCTCTCACATTCTGGAGGGAATCCAGCCCTGTAAGAATACAGCTCCATGCTGCTGTAGCTATATTGCTTTCTACAGCACAGTGCAGTGTAGATGTGCCCGTCCATTCCCTCTGTGACCATCATGATGTCACGATGTTTGGGGGGAGAAATGGAATGATCTACAGGAATATCACAGCAGAAAAAAAAAAAAAAAGGCTAAAAATAAAAGAAGACTAAAGATCTATCTACACTTAGCTTCAGGAGACTAAACAGCTCAAAGGAGGTTTCCTTGTTTTGGTGTCTTTTCTCCACCCACGTTGTTCTATTGGGGAGCAGATGCTCAGCAGAGGATTATCTTCTCATTCCTTTCAAATTCTTAATTTGAAAGTGTCTCCCTGCAATCCTGGCCAAACTCTCATCTTGTGATCAAGCAGTTCCCAGGTTCAGATTAGAGAAAGTAAATATGCAAAAACTATGAGCCATTGCCTGTTACCAAGAGTGTCAAAACCTGTTAACTGATGCTGTTCTTCAGATCTAAGGCCAGAACAGCTGATTTAACTCTGAAGTGGCCCTTTAGAAGCCGTACAACAACTACAGAGATATACATGCAACGTTTGTAAACATAACATAGGCAACATCCAGATTCCTAAGAAAACATCAAAAAGATCAGTCAACAGATCTGGCAAATTCAGGTGAATTTGCTAAAGAAGCAAATCAAAAGATTTTTCAGGAGGATCACCCTTTCAAAGGCATTTTTCTACTTCTAAGCAAGAGAACTCAAATACTTCCATGTGGCATAACTGGAACAGAACTGCAAACAAGCCTTTATCTAAACTATGATTGTTTATTCTGCTCAATTAAAAGCCAAGGATGAGTGTGCAGGATTTAGGCTTCTTCTTCAATGGTAAATCCAGTTTTATTTTCTCCCTCACCGTTCAGTATTCTTGCAAATGCTCAGGAGCATAAAACCTGTCTTTTCCCCTGCTCTTTTTCTTGTGTCCTAGTTCTGTTCAAAAAAATGGCAACCATTTCTTTTGGCCTCTGTGAATTATACACCCAAGTGAGGTGATGTGAATACAAACCTAAGCTGACGAATACATGAGTATTACCAGTCTGGATGTGGGTGCAGGAGATGGCAAATGTACTACAGAAGAGCAGCTGCCAGAGGTAAGCATACAAAATGTGGCTCCTACACAAAAGAATGAGATTTTCAGAGAATCTGGTGGAAAGCCCGACAAGTACATTTTGTTGCTGCTAAAAGAATTTATTTCTGCTGAAACCTATAACTCCTGGGTTAATAAAGTGAACTTTGATGGGACTAGAGGGAAATATGGGCTTCCCAGGAAAGTTAGGACAAACTTAGATGCATTTCTAGAACACAGATTTATGGAAGTGATTGAAGCTGCTAAGATCAAAACCCAAGTTAACACTTTCCTTTGCTTTCCTATCACACGCTAAATAGACCTCTGCCACAGTTGGCCTGCTACCAATAAAACTAATGATGCCTGTAAACAATAAATTTCACAGAATCATCAAGCTCATCCTATTAGTATCCATGCATGTTGTTTTGCTTTGAATTTTGAGGGATTCTACAGAACCTGTTATTAAGTTAGAGCTAACTGACTATGGAAACAGCCA